>NC_084553.2:870000-877500 GCF_033978685.3 Nerophis lumbriciformis
TCGTAGTTTATTCTCCGCCACTGTGCGCGCTTTCATTTATTCCTTTTTTTTGATAAATAATAAATAAATCGTGTACCTTAATTCCCGTCTCGCCCGTGCCAACTTTCCGTTGCATCCCGGAAAAGCAAACACCCAAGACCAAGTTTTGACACCCTCCTGCCTCGTTAAAGGGGAACATTATCACCAGACCTATGTAAGCGTCAATATATACCTTGATGTTGCAGAAAAAATACCATATATTTTTTTAACCGATTTCCGAACTCTAAATGGGTGAATTTTGGCGAATTAAACGCCTTTCTATTATTCGCTCTCGGAGCGATGACGTCACATCGGGAAGCAATCCGCCATTTTCTCAAACACCGAGTCAAATCAGCTCTGTTATTTTCCGTTTTTTCGACTGTTTTCCGTACCTCGGAGACATCATGGTGTTCCATCGCGAACCGATTCAATGCCCTCTCCAGTGGGATTGATTAAAGAATGGCCTCATTTTAAAAACGAGGTCATTGAGGCTTCCAAAGAATCAATCGGGCGGACGAGACCTGCCACCAAGAAGCCCTGGATATCACAAGACACACTAGATACCGTGAATAACAGACGAGCAGCCCGTCTGCGGGGAGACCTGGACCTGTATCGACGCCTCAACAGCCAACGCAATCGGTCTATTCGACGCGACAGGGAGAACTTCTGGAGCAACCAGGCGACAGCCATGGGGACGGCTTCCCAAAACAACAACCTGCTCCGCAAAGGGAAAGCGGGCCCCCGCCAGCGCTGCTTCCTAGTCAAGGATCAGGCTGGCAACATCCTCTCCACTGAAGCGGATTGCATCAGCCGCTGGAAGGAGCATTTCAGCGAGCTCCTCAACCATCCCCCTGCCCCGGAAGACCCCACCCCTACCACCCACACCACCACAATCCCGGACTGCTCCACCGCCCCTGTCTCTCCAGTTGAAGTCAGAGCAGCCCTAACGAAACTCAAGAATGGATGCTGAAGGCCGGAGGAGACAACATCATCCTCTGGCTCACACAGATCATTAACCATGTGTGGGTCTCTGAGTCGCTGCCTGATGACTGGAGGCGGGGCATTATACTACCATTTTGGAAGCATAAGGGAGACCAGCTGACCTGCAGCAACCATAGAGGGATCACACTCCTCTCCATCCCCGGTAAACTCTTTACCCGCATATAGGGCTGCAGCTAACGATTATTTTTCTATCGATTAATCTATAGATTATTTTTTTCGATTAATCGGTTAATCTATAGATTATTTTTTTCGATTAATCTATAGATTATTTTCCCTTTTACCGATTATTTTTTTTATTTAAAATGAAGAGGAAAAAATAAATGTAGGCCAGTTTTTTCAAAAGGCGTGGCTTTTATTTACAAAAAAAAAAGTATGGCCACTCAGTCAACATTGACAACAACATGACAAAATATTCTGTAACAATGTAAACATTTAAAACTTTTAACATTTAACAAAATTAAAAGTAGCTTATTTGCTTTTTAATGCGCAAATATAAAAGTAAACATCCAGTGCAAATCTTAATATTCTGCAATAGTGTAAGCATTTCAAAAGTAAAAGTATTGCTTATTTTGCTTTAAAATGTGCAAAAATAAAGATAAACATCCAATACAAAAAAGTGCAAAACGGAAATATTTTGTAACAAGTGTAAACATTTCAACAAAAGTAAAAGTATTGCTTATTTGCTAAAATGTGCAAAAATAAAGCTAAACATCCAATACAAAAAAGTGTACAGTGTAAACATTTCAACAAAAGTAAAAGTATTGCTTATTTTGCTTAATAACACAACAATGATAGTATGATTAAAGTGAAAGTTAATTGTTGGTTTGTACATAGTATATGTAACTGCTAATGTTGTAAAAGGTATTTGCACAACTAATTAACGTTAGCGTTTGTGACACGTCTTGTGCCGTGGGGTTCTTTCAGGACCGACAGACTGAACCAAATGATTCCCGGGCGCGGCCACCGCTGCTGCCCACTGCTCCCCTCACCTCCCAGGGGGTGATCAAGGGTGATGGGTCAAATGCAGAGAATAATCTCGCCACACCTAGTGTGTGTGTGTGACAATCATTGGTACTTTAACTTTAACTTTAACTTTAACGCCAGACGGCTTTGCCAGGTTTACAATCTTTTAATTTTACACAAAGTCTTTTCTCTTCCAACTCTTTTCTCTTTCTTTCCTCGCTTTTCAGCTCCTCTTCCTCGCTCGCTCGTCGTCCCCTGTCTCTTGCGGCGTCGCTCCCGGCGCGCCCCGCCTCGCCGCTCGCTCGCCGCCGCCGCCTCTCCACAGCGTTAAAGAGGAGCGCGTCTTTGTAAACACTGAACAGGCACGCCAAACGCGCCTCTCAGAGCAAACGGTGCTTTAGTTTATGAATTTACAACGCAGATACAAATGACACATTCATGTTTTTGTGTAATAATGACAACGTATACGCACGCGGACGATTGACTTGTTGATGGTGATGGCAAGAACGCTGTCGGGGGTTTTCTTTTCAAATGTTCGTTCATAGCCGTTGTGCTGCTATGATAGGCCATTTCCGCTCGACACAGTGTGCATACAACAACATTATTAGGCCGTTTATTGAAATACTCCCACACTTTTGGCGTGCTTTTTCCCCCTCGCTCACATCGTCTGCTTTGCGCTCCGCCATGACAGTAGTGTGACGTAAATATGCGACGCGCCGACGCACAAAAACGGCGTCGACGTATTTACGTAACCGATGACGTCGACTACTTCGACGCGTCGTTTCAGCCTTACCCGCATATTACTCACCCGAGCTCTACCTGCAACCAGAAGCAGACTCCGCCAAGAACAGGCCAGCTTCATGCCCAATCGTTCCACCACGGATCACATCTCTGCCATCCGGCTCTTAATAGAAAAGGCCCGGGAGTTCAGAAAGGACCGGCACCTCTACATTGCCTTCATTGACCTTAAGGCTGCCTTCGACACTGTGGACCACGGGTCCCTCTGGAACATCCTGAAGTCCCTCGGAGTCCCAACTAAAATCACCACACTCTTTCAGCAGTTGTATCAGGGTGCAGAAAGCTGTGTGCGTGTGAGCTGTAAAGACTCTGAGTGGTTCCCCATCAACAGCGGGGTCAGGCAAGGCTGTGTTGCCGCACCAGAACTATTTAACTGTGTCATCGACCACCTGATGTCCAGAGTCTTGCATAAGGACTCTCTTTGGGAGTCCTTATGCAATGGGCCATGCGGGCCCTAACTATAAATAAAAATGTAAATTTAAAAACACAGAGGACCACACAACTCAGATTCAGCAAAGACTACACGGGAGTGGATGTTGTGAACGCTACCATCCCTAATTATTAGTAGCAACACTGCAACTTTTTCTTGTTAGGGCCCACATGTCCCATTGCATAAGGACTCCCAAAGGGAGTCCTTATGCAATGGGACATAAGGACCTATTGTATTTGTAAGGTTTTATTCTTTATTCTTCCGCCGCCACATTAAACTGTAATTTGACCCACTTAACATGCTTCAAAACTCACCATATTTGACCCACACATCAGGACCTGCGAAAATTGCCTTTAAAAAAAAAAAAAAAACGAACCACAAAACTCAACATTGCGCTCTAGCGCCCCCTAGAAAAAAAAACAAACTAGACTGCCTGTATGTAACTCCCACTAGGAAGGTCGGAGAGACATGAAACAAAAACCTCTATGTAGGTCTGACTTAGACCTACATTTCATAATAGTACATTCTCGGGCTAAAATCAACAGGAAGTTGGCAATTCCCCCTTCAAGACAAAAAAGTACAAAAAACAGTCACTTTTGCCTCTTTGAGCTGTAATTTGACCCCCTTAACATGCTTCAAAACTAGCCAAACTGAACGCACACATCAGGACTGGCTAAAATTGCGATCTAATGAAAAAACCGAACCCCAAATCTCAAAATTGTGCTCTACCGCAATTTTTTAATAAAACGCAGAAAAAAACTGCTCCTCGGAAGAAAAAAATGACAATACTGCCTGTAACTCCCACTGGGAAAGTCGGAGAGACATGAAACAAAAACCTCTATGTAGGTCTTACT
The DNA here is from genome assembly GCF_033978685.3 of Nerophis lumbriciformis. NCBI lineage: Eukaryota > Metazoa > Chordata > Actinopteri > Syngnathiformes > Syngnathidae > Nerophis > Nerophis lumbriciformis. The sequence continues at coordinate 874,066 of NC_084553.2, forward strand.
TAGACCTACATTTCATAGATTGACAACCCTCAGCAAAAATCAACAGGAAGTTTGCAATTTCCCCTTCAAAACAATTTTTTTTTTATAAACCGGTCACTTCTCTTCAAACATTATCTCCTCTGAGCGCGTTTGTCGTTTCAGCTTCAAACTAACACAGGAGAGAGATTGAACCCTTCCAAATAAAAGTTATCGAAATAATTTTTCTAACTGCTCCGGTTTTGATTTTATGAGCCTGCAAAGAACCGCTGCGCTGATCTTGCTGCGCTGATGCAGGAAGCACCAGCGTGCCCACACAATGCAGACAAGGTAGGTACACTAGACAAAAGTATTGGGACAATTCGGACTAAAAGTAGACAAAAGTATTGGGACACTTAGGACTACCACTGGACAAAAGTATTGGGACACTTACTACTACCACTGAACAAAAGTATTGGGCAACTGGACAAAAGTATTGGGACGCTTACACTGGACAAAAGTATTGGGACACTTAGGACTACAACTGGACAAAAGTATTGGGACACTTCGGACTACCACTGGACAAAAGTATTGGGACACTTCGGACTACCACTGGACAAAAGTATTGGGACACTTAGGACTACCACTGAACAAAAGCATTGGGCAACTGGACAAAAGTATTGGGACGCTTACACTGGACAAAAGTATTGGGACACTTAGGACTACAACTGGACAAAAGTATTGGGACACTTCGGACTACCACTGGACAAAAGTATTGGGACACTTCGGACTACCACTGGACAAAAATATTGGGACACTTAGGACTACCACTGAACAAAAGCATTGGGCAACTGGACAAAAGTATTGGGACGCTTACACTGGACAAAAGTATTGGGACACTTAGGACTACAACTGGACAAAAGTATTGGGACACTTCGGACTACCACTGGACAAAAGTATTGGGACACTTAGGACTACCACTGAACAAAAGCATTGGGCAACTGGACAAAAGTATTGGGACACTTACACTGGACAAAAGTATTGGGACACTTACACTGGACAAAAGTATTGGGACACTTGGGACTAAAACTGGACAAAAGTATTGGGACACTTAGGACTAGCACCTGCCAAATACGCGGGCCCGACCAACGCTGCTTGCAGCTTTAATTATAATTTTGTCTTTTTGCTTTCTTTATCATCTGTCGCCCACAAATGTTTCCCATATTTTGGGGTGTCTCGATACAGCTTTTTCACTTCCGATACGACACCAATATAGAATCCTTGAGTATTGTCCGATACAGATATTGGGGCTGTCACGATATCACACTCCAATCCTGTGGTAGTGTGGAACGTTAGGTTTGATGAAGTGAATGAAGTGAGTCAAACAGAGGAACAGTGAACCTATTTATTATTAACCGGACTGGAATGCTGTCTTTAAGTTGAAGTGGGGTGGTAATTGGCAAGTTTGTGACTGGATACTTTCTAATCTGCCTCGGGAGACTTGCAGACGCCACCGCAATATCGTTCAACGGTTATCACCCGTGTCTAGCTTGTGTGCTATCGTGTGCTTGGCTGTTGTGTAGCTGCCAGCACCTAGTAGCCTATTTAGCCCAGCATGTTTACCTTTCGTGAATGTTATTATTGGAGTACATCTAGATGTTAACTTGTTACTAGTGTTACTAGTGATGGGTCCGGCAACACCGATGCATCGGCGCATGCGTCGAGCTCATAGAGCAAAACCCTGTGTCGGTGCGCTTTGCTCGACATTTTTAATTCTAAAAGAGACAAAACTCAAATAGAATTTGAAAATCCAAAAAAGTATTTTAAAGACTTGGTCTTCACTTGGAATAAGCGGTAGAAAATGGATGGATGGATGGGTCTTCACTTGTTTAAATAAATGCATTTATTTTTTTACTTTGCTTTTTATTACTTTTAGAAATACAATTTTAGAGAAAAAAATACAACCTTAAAAATGATTTTAGGATTTTTAAACAAATATACCTTTTTACCTTTTAAATTTCTTCCTCTTCTTTCCTGACAATTTAAATCAATGTTCAAGTATTATTTTATTTTTTTTATTGTAAAGAATAATAAATATTTTAGCTTCTGGTTTTTCGACGAAGAATATTTGTGAAATATTTCTTCAAACTTACTATGATTAAAATTCCAAAAAATTATTCTGGCAAATCTAGAAAATCTGTAGAATCAAACTTAAATCTTATTTCAAAGTATTTTGAATTTCTTTTAAAATTTTTGTTCTGGAAAATCTAGAAGAAATACTGATTTGTCTTTGTTAGAAATATAGCTTGGTCCAATTTGTTAAATATTATAACAAAGTGCAGATTGGATTTTAACCAATTTAAAACATGTCATCAAAATTCTAAAATGTATCTTAATCAGGAAAAATTACTAATGATGTTCCATAAAAAATTTTTTTTTATTTTTTCAAAAAGATTCAAATGAGCTAGTTTTTCTCTTCTTTTTGTCGGTTGAATTTTGAATTTTAAAGAGTCGAAATTGAATTTATTTTAATTTTTTTCGTGTTTTCTCCTCTTTTAAACCGTTCAATTAAGTGTTGTTTTTCATCATTTATTCTCTACAAAAAACCTTCCCTAAAAGGAAAAAAAAATGTACGACGGAATGACAGACAGAAATACCCATTTTTTTATATACAGGTAAAAGCCAGTAAATTAGAATATTTTGAAAAACTTGATTTATTTCAGTAATTGCATTCAAAGGGTGTAACTTGTACATTATATTTATTCATTGCACACAGACTGATGCATTCAAATGTTTATTTCATTTAATTTTGATGATTTGAAGTAGCAACAAATGAAAATCCAAAATTCCGTGTGTCACAAAATTAGAATATTACTTAAGGCTAATACAAAAAAGGGATTTTTAGAAATGTTGGCCAACTGAAAAGTATGAAAATGAAAAATATGAGCATGTACAATACTCAATACTTGGTTGGAGCTCCTTTTGCCTCAATTACTGCGTTAATGCGGCGTGGCATGGAGTCGATGAGTTTCTGGCACTGCTCAGGTGTTATGAGAGCCCAGGTTGCTCTGATAGTGGCCTTCAACTCTTCTGCGTTTTTGGGTCTGGCATTCTGCATCTTCCTTTTCACAATACCCCACAGATTTTCTATGGGGCTAAGGTCAGGGGAGTTGGCGGGCCAATTTAGAACAGAAATACCATGGTCCGTAAACCAGGCACGGGTAGATTTTGCGCTGTGTGCAGGCGCCAAGTCCTGTTGAAACTTGAAATCTCCATCTCCATAGAGCAGGTCAGCAGCAGGAAGCATGAAGTGCTCTAAAACTTGCTGGTAGACGGCTGCGTTGACCCTGGATCTCAGGAAACAGAGTGGACCGACACCAGCAGATGACATGGCACCCCAAACCATCACCCAACCATGCAAATTTTGCATTTCCTTTGGAAATCGAGGTCCCAGAGTCTGGAGGAAGACAGGAGAGGCAC
>NC_084553.2:885000-887500 GCF_033978685.3 Nerophis lumbriciformis
TTATGACACAAGTCATAGACTAAAAAAATGTCACTGTTTTACAAGAACAACAAAAAAATGGGCAATATTGTGATAAAAGTCAGAATTTTATATGACAAATGTCACCATTTTGCATTAAAAAGTAATAATTTTACATAAAAAAAAGTCAGAATTTTACATGAAAATATTGCAATATTATAGAAACAGAATATGAGAAACTATTCCCAATTTTAATAGGAAAAAAGTCGACACATTGTGAGGTTTTTTTTGTTTGTTTGTTTTTTGGCAATTGCTTTTTAATCTTTATTATTTACTTTAAGTTATTACAGTATGTCTTTATATACAGTACATATTTATTTTATTGTTTTAATTAATTTTGGCCAAAGGGGGCGCATTTCAATTTCTTACACACACTTGTTATTTCATATGTTGACCAGAGGGGGAGCACTTTTAAAAGCCGCACGCACGCACACACACACACACACACACACACACACACACACACACACACACACACACACACACACACACACACACACACACACACACGCACACGCACACGCACACGCACACGCACACGCACACAGAGAGTTGAGTACAGAGGAGCCAAGTGGAGAAACACTATAACAGGAGCTGTCTGCCATCTGCATGACAGGTTTTAATGGTTTTTAAACTCACATTTTTGCTACTGATCAAATTTGTAGGAATATTTTGTAAAAAATAAATAAAAGGAAAATAAAAAAAAAGCTTGTTGTGAAAAATTGGTCGGAATTTCACAAGAAAAACTTAGAATTTTGGCAGTATTGTAATAAAAGTCGTCACTTTACTCAACGAAAGTCAAAATTTTACAAGAAAAACTGAACATTTGTGCAATAAAAGTTGGAATTTTACTCAATGACAGTGGCAATTTTACAAGAAAAGCTTAAAAATTTGGCAATTTTATGAAAAGAGTTGTATTTTTACTCGACAAAAGTCACAATTTTATGAGAAAAATATACAATTTTGGCAATATTGTAATAATAATAATCGGAATTTTACGTGGCAAAATTATGACACAAGTCATAGACTAAAAAAATGTCACTGTTTTACAAGAACAACAAAAAAATGGGCAATATTGTGATAAAAGTCAGAATTTTATATGATAAATGTCACCATTTTGCATTAAAAAGTAATAATTTTACATAAAAAAAAGTCAGAATTTTACATGAAAATATTGCAATATTATAGAAACAGAATATGAGAAACTGTTCCCAATTTTAATAGGAAAAAAGTCGACACATTGTGAGTTTTTTTATTTATTTTATTTTTTTGGCAATTCCTTTTTAATCTTCATTATTTTCTTTAAGTTATTACAGTACATATTTATTTTATTGTTTTAATTAATTTTGGCCAAAGGGGGCGCATTTCAATTTCTTACACACACTTGTTATTTCATATGTTGACCAGAGGGGGAGCACTTTTAAAAGCCGCACGCATGCACGCACGCACGCAAAATTACGACAAAAGTCGTACTTTTACTCAAAAAATGTCACTGTTTTACAAGGACAACAAAAAAATTGGCAATATTGTGATAAAAGTCAGAATTTTATAAGACAAATGTCACCATTTTACATAAAAAAGTTAAAATTTTAGATAAAAATGTAATAATTTTGCGAGAGAAATATGGCAATATTACAGAAACCGAAAGAATATGAGAAATTGTTCCCAATTTTATAAGAAAAAAGTTGACACATTGTGAGAAAAAAAGACTGCTTTTAGTTAATTAATTGTTTTAATCTTCATTATTTACTTCAAGTTATTACAGTATGTCTCTATATACATATTTATTTTTATTTTTTTTAAATTAATTTTGGCCAAAAGGGGGCGCATTTCCATTCCTTAAACACACTTGTTATTTCATATATTGACCAGAGGGGGAGCACTTTATTGTCTATTAGATGCAATGTTATTGATTTATGTCATCACTTGTTCACACCTCCTCATATGGAAGATACTTTTCCTTCATGTCTCAAGAAGGCTAGAAATACAAGAACACACCACACACACACACACACACACACACACAACACACAACACACACACACACACACAGAGAGTTGAGTACAGAGGAGCCAAGTGGAGAAACACTATAACAGGAGCTGTCTGCCATCTGCATGACAGGTTTTAATGGTTTTTTAAACTCACATTTTTGCTACTGATCAAATTTGTAGGAATATTTTGTAAAAAATAAATAAAAAGGAAAATAAAAAAAGAATACTTTACACCAAAAAAAACAGTATTTTAGGTAGCCTTTGGCCTCCTAAAAAAGGCCCATCGGTGTGATTGAAGGCGTCTTCAAAGACAGGGTTACTGGGATGAGGCGGGTGTTGTTGATGCAAAAGTAAAAGGTGAGAGCGTGTGAAAGGATCAGGACAGTGCAGATAAGAAAGAAAGGAGCGTGTCAGCGCAGATAAAGAACATCTTTGTCTGCATTGTTGACTTTATCTCTCCTCGCAGCATCGCCTGTCAATCACCTCGGCTT
>NC_084553.2:892500-900000 GCF_033978685.3 Nerophis lumbriciformis
AGTGGAGTGGCAATTGTTTTCGGCGACACCCAGTGGTCACAATAATTTGTGACGTTAAGCTCATGATGTTGAAATGATGCGGACACGTTTGTTACTGGCCCGTCTTGTCTTGCCGGGCTGATGAATAAAATGAGAGTGAAGAGTGCGGTGTGGGTACCTGAACAGGTTCTCGGCGCCGGCCCGCATCCTCATCTGCTTGATGATCTGCTGGTTCAGACTGGCCCGCTTGTTCTGCAGTTTGCTGCGGCCCGTCTGGGCCAGAGGGTTGCAGCCCTGCAGGGACAAAGACCGAGGACTTAGCGGGAGAGACTGTCAGGGTCCTCTACGGGGTACCTCCACCAAGGGTTCAATTCTCAGATCATGCATTGAAGACTCCATGGATCATGTGTCCATAGAGCTAAAGAAAAGAAAAACAGGCTTCGCTACACATCTTAAACGCTAGCAGAAGTATCAGTTGTATTAACATCAGATTTGGAGTTTTATGGTATTTCATTCATTTGTAGAGTGTGGCTTACTGAGGGCTGTCCTTTTACTTACACACACACACACACACACACACACACACACACACACACACACACACACACACACACACACACACACACGGATGTGTGTATTTTAAGGGTTTCCACTCCACCATTTGCAACATCCTTCCTGCATTTCAAGGCGGCAACACTGGAAGTCACATGGTGACCACCCAGGTCACTTACACACACACACACACACACACACACACACACACACACACACACACACACACATTGTTCTTAAGAACACATCCTGGCTGGAAACACTCAGTAACTGTAGTGATCCTCTGCAAACACACCCACTAAACATTAACACAGAGGAAAGTCTTGTCATGACGTCACAGACTTATCCTGGGAGGGACGGGTCAGTGAACGCATCACGAACACAACTTATTCGGGGAGGGAGTGGTCAGTGAACGCATCACGAACACAACTTATTCGGGGAGGGAGTGGTCAGTGAACGCATCACGAACACAACTTATTCGGGGAGGGAGTGGTCAGTGAACGCATCACAAACACAACTTATTCGGGGAGGGAGTGGTCAGTGAACGCATCACGAACACAACTTATTCGGGGAGGGAGTGGTCAGTGAACGCATCACGAACACAACTTATTCGGGGAGGGAGTGGTCAGTGAATGAATCACGAACAACTTTTTCGGGGAGGGAGTGGTCAGTGAACGAATCACGAACACAACTTATTTGGGGAGGGAGTGGTGAGTGAACGCATCACGAACAACTTTTTCGGGGAGGGAGTGGTCAGTGAACGCATCACGAACACAACTTATTCGGGGAGGGAGTGGTCGGTGAACGCATCACGAACACAACTTATTCGGGGAGGGAGTGGTCAGTGAACGCATCACGAACACAACTTATTCGGGGAGGGAGTGGTCAGTGAACGCATCACGAACACAACTTATTCGGGGAGGGAGTGGTCAGTGAACGCATCACGAACACAACTTATTCGGGGAGGGAGTGGTCAGTGAACGCATCACGAACACAACTTATTCGGGGAGGGAGTGGTCAGTGAACGCATCACGAACACAACTTATTCGGGGAGGGAGTGGTCAGTGAACGCATCACGAACACAACTTATTCGGGGAGGGAGTGGTCAGTGAACGCATCACGAACACAACTTATTCGGGGAGGGAGTGGTCAGTGAACGCATCACGAACACAACTTATTCGGGGAGGGAGTGGTCAGTGAACGCATCACGAACACAACTTATTCGGGGAGGGAGTGGTCAGTGAACGCATCACGAGCACAACTTATTCGGGGAGGGAGTGGTCAGTGAACGCATCACGAACACAACTTATTCGGGGAGGGAGTGGTCAGTGAACGCATCACGAACACAACTTATTTGGGGAGGGAGTGGTCAGTGAACGCATCACGAACACAACTTATTCGGGGAGGGAGTGGTCAGTGAACGCATCACGAACACAACTTATTCGGGGAGGGAGTGGTCAGGGAACGCATCACGAACACAATTTATTCGGGGAGGGAGTGGTCAGTGAACGCATCACGAACACAACTTATTTGGGGAGGGAGTGGTCAGTGAACGCATCACGAACACAACTTATTCGGGGAGGGAGTGGTCAATGAAGGCATCACGAACACAACTTATTCGGGGAGGGAGTGGTCAGTGAACGCATCACGAACACAACTTATTCGGGGAGGGAGTGGTCAGTGAACGCATCACGAACACAACTTATTTGGGGAGGGAGTGGTCAGTGAACGCATCACGAACACAACTTATTCGGGGAGGGAGTGGTCAGTGAACGCATCACGAACACAACTTATTCGGGGAGGGAGTGGTCAGTGAACGCATCACGAACACAACTTATTCGGGGAGGGAGTGGTCAGTGAACGCATCACGAACACAACTTATTCGGGAGGGAGTGGTCAGTGAACGCATCACGAACACAACTTATTCGGGGAGGGAGTGGTCAGTGAACGCATCACGAACACAACTTATTCGGGGAGGGAGTGGTCAGTGAACGCATCACGAACACAACTTATTCGGGGAGGGAGTGGTCAGTGAACGCATCACGAACACAACTTATTCGGGGAGGGAGTGGTCAGTGAACGCATCACGAACACAACTTATTTGGGGAGGGAGTGGTCAGTGAACGCATCACGAACACAACTTATTTGGGGAGGGAGTGGTCAGTGAAGGCATCACGAACACAACTTATTCGGGGAGGGAGTGGTCAGTGAACGCATCACGAACACAACTTATTCGGGGAGGGAGTGGTCAGTGAACGCATCACGAACACAACTTATTCGGGGAGGGAGTGGTCAGTGAACGCATCACGAACACAACTTATTCGGGGAGGGAGTGGTCAGTGAACGCATCACGAACACAACTTATTCGGGGAGGGAGTGGTCAGTGAACGCATCACGAACACAACTTATTCGGGGAGGGAGTGGTCAGTGAACGCATCACGAACACAACTTATTTGGGGAGGGAGTGGTCATTGAACGCATCACGAACACAACTTATTTGGGGAGGGAGTGGTCAATGAAGGCATCACGAACACAACTTATTCGGGGAGGGAGTGGTCAGTGAACGCATCACGAACACAACTTATTCGGGGAGGGAGTGGTCAGTGAACGCATCACGAACACAACTTATTCGGGGAGGGAGTGGTCAGTGAACGCATCACGAACACAACTTATTTGGGGAGGGAGTGGTCAGTGAACGCATCACGAACACAACTTATTCGGGGAGGGAGTGGTCAGTGAACGCATCACGAACACAACTTATTCGGGGAGGGAGTGGTCAGTGAACGAATCACGAACACAACTTATTCGGGGAGGGAGTGGTCAATGAACGCATCACGAACACAACTTATTCGGGGAGGGAGTGGTCAGTGAACGCATCACGAACACAACTTATTCGGGGAGGGAGTGGTCAGTGATGTTGGAACCGTGACATCACGGTCTTCTAACGAGGTCAGAACCGTGATGTCACTGTCTTCTAACAAGGTCAGAACCGTGACATCACGGTCTTCTAACGAGGTCAGAACCGTGATGTCACTGTCTTTTAACGAGGTCAGAACCGTGATGTCACTGTCTTCTAACAAGGTCAGAACCGTGACATCACGGTCTTCTAACGAGGTCAGAACCGTGATGTCACTGTCTTTTAACGAGGTCAGAACCGCGACATCACGGTCTTCTAACGACGTCAGAACCGTGATGTCGTGGTCTTCTAACGAGGTCAGAACTGTGATGTCACTGTCTTCTAACAAGGTCAGAACCGTGATGTCACTGTCTTCTAACGAGGTCAGAACCGTGATGTCACTGTCTTCTAACAAGGTCAGAACCGTGACGTCACGGTCTTCTAATGAGGTCAGAACCGTGATGTCACTGTCTTCTAACAAGGTCAGAACCGTGATGTCGCGGTCTTCTAACGAGGTCAGAACTGTGATGTCACTGTCTTCTAACGAGGTAAGAACCGTGATGTCACTGTCTTCTAACGAGGTAAGAACCGTGACATCACGGTCTTCTAACGAGGTCAGAACCGTGATGTCACTGTCTTCTAACAAGGTCAGAACCGTGATGTCGCGGTCTTCTAACGAGGTCAGAACTGTGATGTCACTGTCTTCTAACGAGGTAAGAACCGTGATGTCACTGTCTTCTAACGAGGTAAGAACCGTGACATCACGGTCTTCTAACGAGGTCAGAACCGTGATGTCACTGTCTTCTAACAAGGTCAGAACCGTGACATCACGGTCTTCTAACGAGGTCAGAACCGTGATGTCACTGTCTTCTAACAAGGTCAGAACCGTGACATCACAGTCTTCTAACGAGGTCAGAACCGTGATGTCACTGTCTTCTAACGAGGTCAGAACCGTGCTGTCACTGTCTTCTAACAAGGTCAGAACCGTGACATCACGGTCTTCTAACGAGGTCAGAACCGTGATGTCGCGGTCTTCTAACGAGGTCAGAAACGTGATGTCGCGGTCTTCTAACGAGGTCAGAAACGTGATGTCGCGGTCTTCTAACGAGGTCAGAACCGTGATGTCGCGGTCTTCTAACGAGGTCAGAACCGTGATGTCACGGTCTTCTAACGAGGTCAGAACCGTGATGTCGCGGTCTTCTAACGAGGTCAGAAACGTGATGTCGCGGTCTTCTAACGAGGTCAGAACCGTGATGTCATGGTCTTCTAACGAGGTCAGAACCGTGATGTCACTGTCTTTTAACGAGGTCAGAACCGTGATGTCGCGGTCTTCTAACGAGGTCAGAACCGTGACGTCGCGGTCTTCTAAAGAGGTCAGAACCGTGATGTCACGGTCTTCTAACGAGGTCAGAACCGTGACGTCTCGGTCTTCTAACAAGGTCAGAACCGTGATGTCACTGTCTTCTAACAAGGTCAGAACCGTGACATCACGGTCTTCTAACGAGGTAAGAACCGTGATGTCACTGTCTTCTAACGAGGTCAGAACCGTGCTCTCACTGTCTTCTAACAAGGTCAGAACCGTGACATCACGGTCTTCTAACAAGGTCAGAACCGTGATGTCACTGTCTTCTAACAAGGTCAGAACCGTGACATCGCGGTCTTCTAACGAGGTCAGAACCGTGACGTCGCGGTCTTCTAACGAGGTCAGAACCGTGATGTCGCGGTCTTCTAACGAGGCCAGAACCGTGACGTTGCGGTCTTCTAACGAGAACAGAACCGTGATGTCGCGGTCTTCTAACGAGGTCAGAACCGTGATGTCACTGTCTTCTAACAAGGTCAGAACCGTGATGTCACGGTCTTCTAACGAGGTCAGAAACGTGATGTCGCGGTCTTCTAACGAGGTCAGAACCGTGATGTCGCGGTCTTCTAACGAGGTCAGAAACGTGATGTCGCGGTCTTCTAACGAGGTCAGAACCGTGATGTCGCGGTCTTCTAACGAGGTCAGAACCGTGACGTCGCGGTCTTCTAACGAGGTCAGAACCGTGACGTCGCGGTCTTCTAACAAGGTCAGAACCGTGATGTCACTGTCTTCTAACAAGGTCAGAACCGTGACATCGCGGTCTTCTAACGAGGTCAGAACCGTGACGTCGCGGTCTTCTAACGAGGTCAGAACCGTGATGTCGCGGTCTTCTAACGAGGCCAGAACCGTGACGTTGCGGTCTTCTAACGAGAACAGAACCGTGATGTCGCGGTCTTCTAACAAGGTCAGAACCGTGATGTCGCGGTCTTCTAACGAGGTCAGAACCGTGATGTCGCGGCCTTCTAACGAGGTCAGAACCGTGATGTCGCGGTCTTCTAACGAGGTCAGAACCGTGACATCACGGTCTTCTAACGAGGTCAGAACCGTGATGTCGCGGTCTTCTAACGAGGTCAGAAACGTGATGTCGCGGTCTTCTAACGAGGTCAGAACCGTGATGTCGCGGTCTTCTAACGAAGTCAGAACTGTAACATCACGGTCTTCTAACGAGGTCAGAACCGTGATGTCGCTGTCTTCTAACAAGGTCAGAACCGTGATGTCGCGGTCTTCTAACGAGGTCAGAACCGTGATGTTGCGGTCTTCTAACGAGGTCAGAACCGTGATGTCGCGGTCTTCTAACGAGGTCAGAATCGTGATGTCACGGTCTTCTAACGAGGTCAGAACCGTGATGTCACTGTCTTCTAACAAGGTCAGAACCGTGACATCACGGTCTTCTAACGAGGTCAGAACCGTGCTGTCACTGTCTTCTAACAAGGTCAGAACCGTGACATCACGGTCTTCTAACAAGGTCAGAACCGTGACATCACGGTCTTCTAACGAGGTCAGAACCGTGATGTCGCGGTCTTCTAACGAGGTCAGAACCGTGATGTCACTGTCTTCTAACAAGGTCAGAACCGTGACATCACGGTCTTCTAACGAGGTCAGAACCGTGATGTCACTGTCTTCTGACGAGGTCAGAACCGTGCTGTCACTGTCTTCTAACAAGGTCAGAACCGTGACATCACGGTCTTCTAACGAGGTCAGAACCGTGATGTCACTGTCTTCTAACGAGGTCAGAACCGTGATGTCGCGATCTTCTAACGAGGTAAGAACCGTGATGTCGCGGTCTTCTAACGAAGTCAGAACCGTGATGTCACTGTCTTCTAACAAGGTCAGAACCGTGACATCACCGGTCTTCTAACGAGGTCAGAACCGTGATGTCACGGTCTTCTAACGAGGTCAGAACCGTGATGTCGCGGTCTTCTAACGAGGTCAGAACCGTGATGTCACTGTCTTCTAACAAGGTCAGAACCGTGATGTCACGGTCTTCTAACGAGGTCAGAACCGTGATGTCACTGTCTTTTAACGAGGTCAGAACCGTGATGTCGCGGCCTTCTAACGAGGTCAGAACCGTGATGTCACTGTCTTCTAACAAGGTCAGAACCGTGACATCACGGTCTTCTAACAAGGTCAGAACCGTGACATCACGGTCTTCTAACGAGGTCAGAACCGTGGCATCACGGTCTTCTAACGAGGTAAGAACCGTGATGTCGCGGTCTTCTAACGAAGTCAGAACCGTGATGTCACTGTCTTCTAACAAGGTCAGAACCGTGACATCACGGTCTTCTAACGAGGTCAGAACCGTGATGTCACTGTCTTCTAACGAGGTCAGAACCGTGCTGTCACGGTCTTCTAACAAGGTCAGAACCGTGGCATCACGGTCTTCTAACGAGGTAAGAACCGTGATGTCGCGGTCTTCTAACGAAGTCAGAACCGTGATGTCACTGTCTTCTAACAAGGTCAGAACCGTGACATCACGGTCTTCTAACGAGGTCAGAACCGTGATGTCACTGTCTTCTAACGAGGTCAGAACCGTGCTGTCACTGTCTTCTAACAAGGTCAGAACCGTGACATCACGGTCTTCTAACGAGGTCAGAACCGTGATGTCGCGATCTTCTAACGAGGTAAGAACCGTGATGTCGCGGTCTTCTAACGAAGTCAGAACCGTGATGTCACTGTCTTCTAACGAGGTCAGAACCGTGACATCACGGTCTTC
>NC_084553.2:905000-910000 GCF_033978685.3 Nerophis lumbriciformis
GGGCTCGGGATCTTTCTGTGTGGAGTTTGCATGTTCTCCCCGTGACTGCGTGGGTTCCCTCCGGGTACTCCGGCTTCCTCCCACCTCCAAAGACATGCACCTGGGGATAGGCCCCTCCCACCTCCAAAGACATGCACCTGGGGATAAGTTGCTTGGCAACACTAAATTGGCCCTAGTGTGTGAATGTGAGTGTGAATGTTGTCTGTCTATCTGTGTTGGCCCTGCGATGAGGTGGCGACTTGTCCAGGGTGTACCCCGCCTTCCGCCCGATTGTAGCTGAGATAGGCTCCAGCGCCCCCCGCGACCCCGAAGGGAATAAGCGGTAGAAAATGGATGGATGGAAAATATCATCTAAACAAGTCAAATGTAACCTAGCTAATCCAACTTCTAGTTCAGCGTTTTTTAAAGTAACATGCTAACAAGCGATGCTGCCACCTAGAGGATGGGAGTGGTGTTGCTAGGCTACGACTGTCTGGGCTGGACAACGTGGCAAGCTCTACTGCCCCCTACAGGACTGGAGGGCAATGTCACTGAGCAAGTTAGCCGCTAAGCTACCGCAGCAGCCAGAGTGCATCCATGTGGTGTTTCTTTACAACGTGACATCGCCACCTGCTGGCCTGGCGCGCACACCACCTCGCCAACTGCTGGCGCGCACACCACCTCGCCAACCGCTGGCGTGCACACCACCTCGCCAACTGCTGCAAAATGTTGCTGGCGTGCGAAAAAGCACAAGAATCCCCTTTTTTGCCATGTTGTTGTTGTGTCAACGGGCACATGCACAGGGAGAACAATAGTTTGTTGTTGGCACAGCGATGTCAAAGAAAAGCGGGTGGCACAAAAGCGTGTGTGCCACTAATGGTGCCAGGCCGAGAGGCTGCGGCGCACACAGGAAGCTTGCATCCGCACAGCGTTCCCAGGGGGACTGAGAGGGGATGGACACACACAAAAGGGACTTATCGGGATGAAGCAACGCAACATGATGGCCTGTGACAACAACACCCGCCCCTCCGCTTTCTTTTTCTCTGACACGCTGCCATCAGAAGACTTCATGCTTACCAAAAGTGACTTATGTTTGTTTTCTTCTGCAGACGAAGCAGAAACAACAACAATACTAAAACTATTTATTGATCAAAACACACAATTGTAGCTCAGACCTACTTCCTGTACCCGTCTACAGCGTTGAGCCTTCTGGGTAATCTAGTAAAAAAAAAACATTCACTTCCTAGTTTATTTTCATATACTTATTCACTCATAGACAATTAATAACATATTTTCATTGTTAGAGATGTTGAAGTGTGATGATAATATTTCATCGTCAGTGAAACACACACTAATATTCTAGAAGAACAGTCAGTGAAACACACACTAATATTCTAGAAGAACTGTCAGTGAAACACACACTAATATTCTAGAAGAACAGTCAGTGAAACACACACTAATATTCTAGAAGAACTGTCAGTGAAACACACACTAATATTCTAGAAGAACTGTCAGTTAAACACACACTAATATTCTAGAAGAACTGTCAATGAGACACACACTAATATTCTAGAAGAACAGTTAGTGAAACACACACTAATATTCTAGAATAACAGTCAGTGAGACCACCAATATTCTAGAAGAACTGTCAGTGAAACACACACTTATGTTCTAGAAGAACAGTCAGTGAGACACACACTAATATTCTAGAAGAACAGTCAGTGAAACACACACTAATATTCTAGAACAACAGTTAGTGAAACACACACTAATATTCTAGAAGAACAGTCAGTGAAACACACACTAATATTCTAGAACAACAGTTAGTGAAACACACACTAATATTCTAGAATAACAGTCAGTGAGACCACCAATATTCTAGAAGAACTGTCAGTGAAACACACACTTATGTTCTAGAAGAACAGTCAGTGAGACACACACTAATATTCTAGAAGATCAGTCAGTGAAACACACACTAATATTCTAAAACAACAGTCAGTGAAACACACACTAATATTCTAGAAGAACAATCAGTGAAACACACACTAATATTCTAGAACAACAGTTAGTGAAACACACACTAATATTCTAGAAGAACAGTCAGTGAAACACACTAATATTCTAGAAAAACAGTCAATGAGACACACACTAATATTCTAGAAGAACAGTTAATGAAACACACACTAATATTCTAGAAGAACAGTTAGTGAAACACACACTAATATTCTAGAACAACAGTAAGTGAAACACACACTAATATTGTAGTCTCTTATTAAGCAATAAAAAGAGCACTATGTATCGCTCGCAACAGTTGATAAAAGCTTCTAACGTGCGAGTGTGAATGTGTTGGAACGCAGACGAATGTTTTCAAGTGTCAAACACACACGGAGAATGTCTGACACTTGTGAGCAGACAATAAGGAAGCACTTCTGCAATTATAATTAATCATTAATATGATTAGTTAGAGGAGTATGTTAATTGGACAATAATGAGCTCTGAGTATGTGCTTCTAGTGTCTACTGTTAAGTTACAGTATGTGTGCTATAAAACCTGTAAAATGTCAATACATCATTTTGTTTTTCAAATGTTGTTGAAATCCTGTGACTTTTTGAGGTTAAGTAAGAATACAATGAAGACTTAACTCAGGGGTGTCAAACTCAAATACAGAGTGGGCCAAAATGTAAAAGTGAACAAAGCCGCGGGCCAAGGTTGAACAAATTAACCTTTTAATAGAGACCCAAACAAATTTTGCATTGAATATTGAACAAGCAAGGCTTATATAACTTTATAGTGACATGCAAAATCCAGTTTCAAATAATAATAATTAAAAAATATCAATGGCATATCAAATACAATTTAAATACAAATGTAATGCCTCTTTTCTATTTGCAGCCTTCTGAGGTAAATATCAACATTAACTTTTTCCACAGGCTAATAAATTAGAAAATAAAATAACAATGAATAAAACAACCATTCAGGACTTTAAACTGCTCAGTTTGCAACACACTGATCTAATCTGATGTGCCCAAGCCAGATAACTGCCATCTTTTCTTGGATGCTAGTTCATTAAATGTTGAGCTGAGGCAACCTTCATTATCGAACAAAGGTGTTCATCAGTCATTATACCTCGTAGTCCACCTGGACCACGTCACGTCCGCTTTTAATCCCTTCTAACAACGTCACAAGATATGTGCGGCTTCTGTACGCACACCCACGTGAATCCATGCATACTTGATCAACAGCCATACAGGTTACACTGAGGGTGGCCGTATAAACAACTTTAACACTGTTAGAAATACACGCCACACTGTGAACCCACACCAAAGAAGAATGACAAACACATTTCGGGAGAACATCCGCACCGTAACACAACATAAACACAACAGAACAAATACCCAGAAGCCTTTGCAGCACTAACTCTTCCGGGACGCTATAATACACACCCCCCGCTACCACCAAACCCCCCCAAAAAACACACCTGAGCCCGAACAATCCCTGCTTTCATGCAGGAGAGATGCTGGAATGCATTAGTGTGAAGTAATGTTCGTACTTAGTGTACATGTACTCTCTCTAGTCACCAAGCACAATATGAGCATGACGCGTGTACCTAATGAAGTGTCCCGTACGCCAGTGTGTGAGTCATCGCTTCTTTGAAAGAAAAAAAAAGGGTTGGACCTGCTTGAGTCATCCAGCAGCCAGAAATACTTTGCAAGTTCTGAATGAAACCCAGAGAGTCATCTTATCAGGTGAGGTCATAGGTCACACTGAGCTAAAAGTAGCATCACAATAGTAGATGAAGAGCAGCAGCTTGGAAGAATAAAGATAGCTTTGCTCGTTTCAGGGGTGTGTTTTGCAGGTGTTAGTCAGACAGGTGTGTTTGTGAGACACACACTAAAGTTCTAGAAGAACAGTCAGTGAAACACACACTAATGTCGAGAAGAACAGTCAGTGAAAAACACTAATATTCTAGAAGAACAGTCAGTGAAACACACACTAATATTCTAGAAGAACAGTCAGTGAAACACACACTAATATTCTAGAGAACAGTCAATGAGACACACACTAATATTCTAGAAGGTCAGTGAAACACACACTAATATTCTATAAGAACAGTCAGTGAAACACACACTAATATTCTAGAAGAACAGTCAGTGAAACACACACTAAAATTCTAAAAGAACTGTCAGTGAAACACACACTAATATTCTAGAGAACAGTCAATGAGACACACACTAATATTCTAGAAGAACAGTCAGTGAAACACTCACTAATATTCTAGAAGAACAGTCAGTGAGACACACACTAATATTCTAGAAGAACAGTCAGTGAAACACACACTAATATTCTAGAAGAACAGTCAGTGAAACACACACTAATATTCTAGAAGAACAGTCAGTGAGACACACACTAATAATATTCCAGAAGAACAGTCAGTGAAACACACACTAATATTCTAGAAGAACAGTCAGTGAAACACACACTAATATTCTAAAAGAACTGTCAGTGAAACACACTAATATTCTAAAAGAACTGTCAGTGAAACACACACTAATATTCTAGAAGAACAGTCAGTGAGACACACACTAATATTCTAGAAGAACAGTCAGTGAAACACACACTAATATTCTAGAAGAACAGTCAGTGAGACACACACTAATATTCTAGAAGAACTGTCAGTGAAACACACACTAATATTCTAAAAGAACTGTCAGTGAAACACACACTAATATTCTAGAAGAACTGTCAGTGGAACACACACTAATATTCTAAAAGAACTGTCAGTGAAACACACACTAATATTCTAGAAGAACAGTCAGTGAGACACACACTAATATTCTAGAAGAACAGTCAGTGAGACACACACTAATATTCTAGAAGAACTGTCAGTGAAACACACACTAATATTCTAAAAGAACTGTCAGTGAAACACACACTAATATTCTAAAAGAACTGTCAGTGAAACACACACTAATATTCTATAAGAACAGTCAGTGAAACACACACTAATATTCTAGAGAACA
>NC_084553.2:915000-935000 GCF_033978685.3 Nerophis lumbriciformis
ACCACGCCCACTGTTGATGACGCACACAAGCACCTTTTTGTCCTACTCTGACTACAATGACCCTAAATGGCAGCTAAAAACACTTTTTAATTAACTTAAACTATTTAAAAAATTCATCTTAAGAACATTATTGTGTTATTTAATGATGTCATCATTCGCTTTGTACCTTTTTAAAAGGCACAAAACAGCCTGCTGCTTGTTTTTATTGGCATTATAGAAACAATATTTTTTTTTAAACTGCTAAAATGTTGAGTAATACAGCAAAATATACAGAAAAAGTTCATTTTTGATTATTATTAGATTTTGATTTTTAATGCTAATAGTCCTTGATCACCGCCAATCGCACCCCGAATGTTTATATGAGTTATTTGTATGCAACTAAACTTAAAAAGATTTGAAAACAAAAAAATTGATTTGAAATTAATACAAAATATTTTCACACAAAAAATATTTTTGTTGTTGTTACAAATTTTTGGTGAGTTACGATTTGCTATCAAAACAATTATTAAAAAAAAAAAAAAGATATTTGCAACTAAAACAAATATGTATATCTGTATTATGTATTTATATTATATTTTACCCACAAATTACATTTGTAACCAAGAAAAAAAAAAGAAAAAAAAATACATTTGTAACCAAAATAAATATTTGTGACCAAAACAAATATGTATTACCAAAGAATATAATTTGTAACCTCAAAAATAAAATAAAAAATTACAAACAAAAGATTTGAAAACAAAAAAATGTATTTAAAATTTACTAAAAATATTTTCACACAAAAAACATTTTGGTTGTAAATCTTTTTTTTGTGTGTGGTTACGACAATTTTTAATAGCAAATCTTTATTTAAAAAAAAAAAAAAGATATTTGCAACAAAAACAAATATTTATATTTGTATCATATTTATATTACATAAATATATGACAAAAAAATAAAATTGTAACCAAAAAGAGAGATTTGTAACCAAAATAAATATTTGTGACCAAAACAAATATTTATTACCAAAAAATATTATTTGTAACCTCAAAAAGAAAATTACAAACAAAAGATTTGCAAAAAAAAAAAAAAAGATTTTAAATATATATATATATATGTATTATGTATTTATATTATATAATACCCAAAAATTAAATTTGTAACCAAGAAAAAATTACAAAAATACATTTGTAACCAAAATAAATATTTGTGACCAAAACAAATATGTATTACCAAAGAATATAATTTGTAACCTCAAAAATAAAATAAAAAATTACAAACGAAAGATTTGCAAACAAAAAAATTGATTTAAAATGTACTAAAAATATTTTCATACAAAAAATTTTTTGGTTGTAAATCTTTTTTTTTGTGTGTGGTTACGACAATTTTTAATAGCAAATCTTTATTTAAAAAAAAAAAGATATTTGCAACAAAAATAAATATTTATATTTGTATCATATTTATACTATATAAATATATGACAAAAAAATAAAATTGTAACCAAAAAGAGAGATTTGTAACCAAAATAAAATATTTGTGACCAAAACAAATATTTATTACCAAAAAATATTATTTGTAACCTCAAAAAGAAAATTACAAACAAAAGATTTGCAAACAAAAAAAAAGATTTTAAATATATATATCTGTATTATGTATTTATATTATATTATACCCAAAAATTAAATTTGTAACCAAGAAAAAATTACAAAAAATACATTTGTAACCAAAATAAATATTTGTGACCAAAACAAATATGTCTTACGAAAAAATATAATTTGTAACCCCAAAAAGAAAAGAAAATATTTATTTGAGTTATTTTTTATGTAACTAAACAACAAAAGATTTGCAAACAAAAAGATTGATTTAAAATTTACAAAAATTATTTTCATACAAAAAACGTTTTTGGTTGTAAATGTTTTTTTTTTGTGGTTACGATCATTTGTAATAACAAATATTTATTTTTAAAAAAAAGATATTTGCAACAAAAATAAATATTTTTATTTGTATCATATTTATATTGTATACATATATGACAAAAAATACATTTGTAACCAAAAGAGAGATTTGCAACCAAAATAAATATCTGTGACCAAAACAAATATTTATTACCAAAAAATATAATTTGTAACCTCAAAAAGAAAATTACAAACAAAACATTTGCAAAAAAAATTTTTTTTTAAATATTTATATCTGTATTATGTATTCATATTATATTTTACCCCAAAATTAAATTTGTAACCAAGAAAAAATTACAAAAAATACATTTGTAACCAAAATAAATATTTGTGACCAAAACAATAATGTCTTACGAAAAAATATAATTTGTAACCCCAAAAAGAAAAGAAAATATTTATATGAGTTCTTTTTTATGTAACTAAACAACAAACGATTTGCAAACAAGTAGATTGATTTAAAATTTACAAAAAATATTTTCATACAAAAAACGTTTTTGGTTGTAAATGGTTTTTTTTTTTTGGTTACGACCATTTGTAATAACAATATTTATTTAAAAAAAAAAGATATTTGCAACAAAAGCAAATATTTTTATTTGTATCATATTCATATTGTATAAATATATGAAAGAAAAAAAAAATTTCTAACCAAAAGAGAGATTTGTAACCAAAATAAATATTTGTGACCAAAACAAATATTTATTACCGAAAAATATAATTTGTAACCTCAAAAAGAAAATTACAAACAAAAAATTTGCAAACAAAAAAAAGGATTTTAAATGTATAAAAAATATTTTCATACAAAAATCATTTTGGTTTTAGTTACACTTGTTTTGTTTGGTTACAGCAATTTGTAAACAAAACAAATATGTATTTAAAAAAAACATATTTGCAACACAAAATTTTTTTATATTTATATTATATATTCATATGACAAAAAATAAATTTGTAACCAAAACAGAGATTTGTAACCAAAATAAATATTTGTGACCAAAACAAATATTTATTACCAAAAAATATAATTTGTAAAATCAAAAAGAAAATTAAAAACAAAATATTTGCAAACCAAACTTTTATTTTTCAATTTCAAATCCACTTTTTTTTTATTGTTTGCATGTATTTATTTTTATTTTTAGGCTGGAATTTTTTTTTTTTTTATATTCACTTATAATAGCCACACACGTTATAACAAACACAATCCAATCCAACAAGAATATTTACTAGCCTCTAAAATGTACCAGAAGTATAAAAGTCCTTCTAAAAAATGGGGAATACGCGGAATAATAATCTTAACTAAAAATATTGACTGCGCATGTCACTAAAATTTCAAATTGCAAAAGAAATGCAATAAATAATTATTTGTGCCACACGACATAACATTGAAGCATTGTTTAAAAATAAGAAAAGTGATGCTAAATGATTCATATTATTGGAAACATAATAGAAGCAAACAAACAAGCAAAAGTTGTTTTTAATGTTTTAAAAAGCAAATGAATTCCCTTTTCTTGTACTGTATATAAACTACTACGGTATATTGATGTTTTGTTTGATTTGTGGTATGAGATCCTTGTTTTACCTTGACTTGTGTGTGTTGGTGTTTGTGTTTGCACGGTTTGTGTAGTTTTAGTGTAGCTTTAACACAACAGGACAACGAGTGGAAACTTGTGGATTTAAAAGGTCAGACAACATCTGGCTACTCTAACAAAAACACACTTCCTGTGTGTGTGTGTGTGTGTGTGTGTGTGTGTGTGTGTGTGTGTGTGTGTGTGTGTGTGTGTGTGTGTGTGTGTGTGTGTGTGTGTGTGTGTGTGTGTGTGTGTGTGTGTGTGACAAATCTGCTTCAATCAGCTGGTTGAGTATTGATATTGAGCATTTCCACTTTTAGGATGAAAGTTTGTTATTGTACAACATTTTGACACACAGGAAGTGCCAATGTTTTGTTTTTTTTGTAGTTGTTTTTTAAGTTTTTACAACTTTCAAGGTTTTCTAAAAAACAAACAAAAAGTTTGTTATTGTACAACATTTTGACACACAGGAAGTGCCAATGTTTTTATATATATATATTTTTTTCAGTTTTGACAACTTTCGAGGTTTTCTAAAAAAAAAAAAAAGTTTGTTATTGTACAACATTTTGACACACAGGAAGTGCCAATGTTTTTTTTTTTTTTTTTTTTTTTTTTCAGTTTTGACAATTTTCGAGGTTTTCTAAAAAAAACAAAAGTTTGTTATTGTACAACATTTCGACACACAGGAAGTGCCAATCTTTTTTTTTTTTTTTTTGTCTGTTTTGACAACTTTCGAGGTTTTCTAAAAAAAAAAAAAAAAGTTTGTTATTGTACAACATTTTGACACACAGGAAGTGCCAATGTTTTTTATATATATATATATATATATATATATATATATATATATATATATATATATATATATATATATATATATATATATATATATATATATATATATATATAAAAAACATTTTCATTTTTTTTTCAGTTTTTATAACTTTTGAGGTTTTCTAAAAAAAATAAAAAGTTTGTTATTGTACAACATTTTGACACACAGGAAGGGCCAAGGTTTTTTTCTTTCTTTTTTTTTTTCCAGTTTTGACAACTTTCGAGGTTTTCTAAAAAAAACTAAAAGTTTGTTATTGTACAACATTTCGACACACAGTAAGTGCCAATGTTTTTGTTTAGTTTTTTTATCTGTTTTGACAACTTTCGAGGTTTTCTAAAAAAAAAAAAAAAAAGTTTGTTATTGTACAACATTTTGACACACCGGAAGTGCCAAGGTTTTTTTTTTTTTCCAGGTTCGACAACTTTTGAGGTTTTCTAAAAAAAATAAAAAGTTTGTTATTGTACAACATTTTGACACACAGGATGTGCCAATGTTTTTTGTTTTTTTTGTTTTTTTTGTTTTGACAACTTTCGAGGTTTTCTAAAAAAAATTAAAAGTTTGTAATTGTACAACATTTTGACACACAGGAAGTGCCAATGTTTTGTTTTTTTTGTTTGTTTTTTTCAGTTTTGACAACTTTCGAGGTTTTCTAAAAAAAATTAAAAGTTTGTCATTGTACAACATTTTGACACACAGGAAGTGCCAATGTTTTTTGTTTGTTTTTCAGTTTTGACAACTTTCGAGGTTTTCTAAAATAAATAAAAAGTTTGTTATTGTACATTTTGACACAAAGGAAGTGCCAATGTTTTTTTGTTTTTGTTTTTTTTTCAGTTTTGACAACTTTCGAGGTTTTCTAAAAAAAATAAAAGGTTTGTTATTGTACAACATTTTGACACACAGGAAGTGCCAATGTTTTTTGTTTTTTTTCTTTTTTCAGTTTTGACAACCTTCGAGGTTTTCTAAAATAAATAAAAAGTTTGTTATTGTACAACATTTTGACACACAGGAAGTGCCAATGTTTTTTGTTTTTTTTGTCAGTTTTGACAACTTTCGAGGTTTTCTAAAAAAAATAAAAAAGTTTGTTATTTTACAACATTTTGACACACAGGAAGTGCCAATGTTTTTTTGTTTTTGTTTTTTTCAGTTTTGACAACTTTCGAGGTTTTCTAAAAAAAATAAAAAAGTTTGTTATTTTACAACATTTTGACACACAGGAAGTGCCAATGTTTTTTTGTTTTTGTTTTTTTCAGTTTTGACAACTTTCGAGGTTTTCTAAAAAAAAAAAAAAAGTTTGTTATTGTACAACATTTTGACACACAGGAAGTGCCAATGTTTTTTGTTTTTTTTGTCAGTTTTGACAACTTTCGAGGTTTTCTAAAAAAAATAAAAAGTTTGTTATTGTACAACATTTTGACACACAGGAAATGCCAACCATCCATCCATCCATTTGTACCGCTTGTCCCTTTTGGGGTCACGGGGGGTCGCTGGAGCCTATCTCAGCCAATGTTTTTATAATTTTTTTATTTTTCAGTTTTGACAACTTTCGAGGTTTTCTAAAAAAAAATTAAAAGTTTGTTATTGCACAACATTTTGACACACAGGAAGTGCCAATGTTTATATATATATATATATATATATATATATATATATATATATATATATATATATATATATATATATATATATATATATATATATATATATATATATTCAGTTTTTACAACTTTCGAGGTTTTCTAAAAAAAATAAAAAGTTTGTTATTGTACAATATTTTGACACACAGGAAGGGCCAAGGTTTTTTTCTTTCTTTTTTTTTCCAGATTTGACAACTTTCGAGGTTTTCTAAAAAAAACAAAAGTTTGTTATTGTACAACATTTCGACACACAGGAAGTGCCAATCTTTTTTTTTTTTTTTTGTCTGTTTTGACAACTTTCGAGGTTTTCTAAAAAAAAAAAAAAAGTTTGTTATTGTACAACATTTTGACACACAGGAAGTGCCAATGTTTGTTTTTTTTCTTTTTTCAGTTTTGACAACTTTCGAGGTATTCTAAAAAAAATAAAAAGTTTGATATTGTACAACATTTTGACACACAGGAAGTGCCAATGTTTTTATATATATATATATATATATATATATATATATATATATATATATATATATATATATATATATATATATATATATATATAAAAAAAAATTCTTTTTTTTTTTTCAGTTTTTATAACTTTTGAGGTTTTCTAAAAAAAATAAAAAGTTTGTTATTGTACAACATTTTGACACACAGGAAGGGCCAAGGTTTTTTTCTTTCTTTTTTTTTTTCCAGTTTTGACAACTTTCGAGGTTTTCTAAAAAAAACTAAAAGTTTGTTATTGTACAACATTTCGACACACAGTAAGTGCCAATGTTTTTGTTTAGTTTTTTTGTCTGTTTTGACAACTTTCGAGGTTTTCTAAAAAAAAAAAAAAAAAAGTTTGTTATTGTACAACATTTTGACACACCGGAAGTGCCAAGGTTTTTTTTTTTTCCAGGTTCGACAACTTTTGAGGTTTTCTAAAAAAAATAAAAAGTTTGTTATTGTACAACATTTTGACACACAGGATGTGCCAATGTTTTTTGTTTTTTTTGTTTTTTTTGTTTTGACAACTTTCGAGGTTTTCTAAAAAAAATAAAAAGTTTGTAATTGTACAACATTTTGACACACAGGAAGTGCCAATGTTTTGGTTTTTTTGTTTGTTTTTTTCAGTTTTGACAACTTTCGAGGTTTTCTAAAAAAAATTAAAAGTTTGTCATTGTACAACATTTTGACACACAGGAAGTGCCAATGTTTTTTGTTTGTTTTTCAGTTTTGACAACTTTCGAGGTTTTCTAAAATAAATAAAAAGTTTGTTATTGTACATTTTGACACAAAGGAAGTGCCAATGTTTTTTTGTTTTTTTGTTTTTTTTCAGTTTTGACAACTTTCGAGGTTTTCTAAAAAAAAATAAAAGGTTTGTTATTGTACAACATTTTGACACACAGGAAGTGCCAATGTTTTTTGTTTTTTTTCTTTTTTCAGTTTTGACAACCTTCGAGGTTTTCTAAAATAAATAAAAAGTTTGTTATTGTACAACATTTTGACACACAGGAAGTGCCAATGTTTTTTGTTTTTTTTGTCAGTTTTGACAACTTTCGAGGTTTTCTAAAAAAAATAAAAAAGTTTGTTATTTTACAACATTTTGACACACAGGAAGTGCCAATGTTTTTTTGTTTTTGTTTTTTTCAGTTTTGACAACTTTCGAGGTTTTCTAAAAAAAATAAAAAAGTTTGTTATTTTACAACATTTTGACACACAGGAAGTGCCAATGTTTTTTTTTTTTTTTTTTTTTCAGTTTTGACAACTTTCGAGGTTTTCTAAAAAAAAAAAAAAAGTTTGTTATTGTACAACATTTTGACACACAGGAAGTGCCAATGTTTTTTGTTTTTTTTGTCAGTTTTGACAACTTTCGAGGTTTTCTAAAAAAAATAAAAAGTTTGTTATTGTACAACATTTTGACACACAGGAAATGCCAACCATCCATCCATCCATTTGTACCGCTTGTCCCTTTTGGGGTCACGGGGGGTCGCTGGAGCCTATCTCAGCCAATGTTTTTATAATTTTTTTATTTTTCAGTTTTGACAACTTTCGAGGTTTTCTAAAAAAAAATTAAAAGTTTGTTATTGCACAACATTTTGACACACAGAAAGTGCCAATGTTTATATATATATATATATATATATATATATATATATATATATATATATATATATATATATATATATATTCAGTTTTTACAACTTTCGAGGTTTTCTAAAAAAAAATAAAAAGTTTGTTATTGTACAATATTTTGACACACAGGAAGGGCCAAGGTTTTTTTATTTCTTTTTTTTTCCAGTTTTGACAACTTTCGAGGTTTTCTAAAAAAAACAAAAGTTTGTTATTGTACAACATTTCGACACACAGGAAGTGCCAATGTTTTTTTGTTTTTTTTTGTTAGTTTTGACAACTTTCGAGGTTTTCTAAAAAAATAAAAAGTTTGTTATTGTACAACATTTTGACACACAGGAAGTGCCAATGTTTGCTTTTTTTCTTTTTTCAGTTTTGACAACTTTCGAGGTATTCTAAAAAAAAAAAAAGTTTGATATTGTACAACATTTTGACACACAGGAAGTGCCAATGTTTTTATTTATATATATATATATATATATATATATATATATATATATATATATATATATATATATATATATATATATATATATATATATATATATATATATATATATATATATTTTTTTTTTTTTTTCAGTTTTTACAGCTTTCGAGGTTTTCTAAAAAAAATAAAAAGTTTGTTATTGTACAACATTTTGACACACAGGAAGGGCCAAGGTTTTTTTCTTTCTTTTTTTCCCCAGTTTTGACAACTTTCGAGGTTTTCTAAAAAAACAACTAAAGTTTGTTATTGTACAACATTTCGACACACAGGAAGTGCCAATGATTTTGTTTTGTTTTTTTGACTGTTTTGACAACTTTTGAGGTTTTCTAAAAATAAAAAATAAAGTTTGTTATTGTACAACATTTTGACACACCGGAAGTGCCAAGGTTTTTTTTTTTTCCCAGGTTTGACAACTTTTGAGGTTTTCTAAAAAAAAAAAAAAAAAAGTTTGTTATTGTACAACATTTTGACACACAGGAAGTGCCAATGTTTTTTTTTTGTTCTTTTTTCAGTTTTGACAACTTTCGAGGTATTCTAAAAAAAATAAAAAGTTTGATATTGTATAACATTTTGACACACAGGAAGTGCCAATGTTTATATATATATATATATATATATATATATATATATATATATTTTATTTTTTTTTATTTATTTTTTTTTTTCAGTTTTTACAACTTTCGAGGTTTTCTAAAAAAAATAAAAAGTTTGTTATTGTACAACATTTTGACACACAGGAAGGCCAAGGTTTTTTTCTTTCTTTTTTTTTTTCCAGTTTTGACAACTTTCGAGGTTTTCTAAAAAAAAACTAAAGTTTGTTATTGTACAACATTTCGACACACAGGAAGTGCCAATGTTTTTGTTTTGTTTTTTTGTCTGTTTTGACAACTTTCGAGGTTTTCTAAAAAAAAAAAAAGTTTGTTATTGTACAACATTTTGACACACCGGAAGTGCCAAGGTTTTGTTTTTTTTTCCAGTTTGACAACTTTCGAGGTTTTCTTAAAAAAATTAAAAGTTTGTTATTGTACAACATTTTGACACACAAGAAGTGCCAATGTTTTTTTGTCAGTTTTGACAACTTTCGAGGTTTTCTAAAAAAAATAAAACGTTTGTTATTGTACAACATTTTGACACACAGGAAGTGCCAATGTTTTTTTTTTTTTTTTCTTTTTTCAGTTTTGACAACTTTCGAGGTTTTCTAAAAAAAATTACAAGTTTGTTATTGTACAACATTTTGACACAGGAAGTGCCAATGTTTTTTGTTTTTTTTCTTTTTTCAGTTTTGACAACTTTCGAGGTTTTCTAAAAAAAAAAAAATTTGTTATTGTACAACATTTTGACACACAGGAAGTGCCAATGTTTTTTTTTCTTTTTTTTTTTTTCAGTTTTGACAACTTTCGAGGTTTTCTAAAAAAAATGTTAAGTTTGTTATTGTACATCATTTTGACACACAGGAAGTGCCAACCATCCATCCATCCATTTCTACTGCTTGTCCCTTTTGGGGTCACGGGGGTTCGCTGGAGCCTATCTCGGCCAATGTTTTTATAAAAAATTTTTTTTCAGTTTTGACAACTTTTGAGGTTTTCTAAAAAAAAATTAAAAGTTTGTTATTGTACAACATTTTGACACACAGGAAGTGCCAATGTTTTTTCTTTTTTTTCTTTTTTCAGTTTTGACAACTTTCGAGGTTTTCTAAAAAAAATTACAAGTTTGTTATTGTACAACATTTTGACACAGGAAGTGCCAATGTTTTTTGTTTTTTTTCTTTTTTCAGTTTTGACAACTTTCGAGGTTTTCTAAAAAAAAAAAAAGTTTTTTATTGTACAACATTTTGACACACAGGAAGTGCCAATGTTTTTTTTTTTTGTTTTTTTTTTTCAGTTTTGACAACTTTCGAGGTTTTCTAAAAAAAATGTAAAGTTTGTTATTGTACATCATTTTGACACACAGGAAGTGCCAACCATCCATCCATCCATTTCTACTGCTTGTCCCTTTTGGGGTCACGGGGGTTCGCTGGAGCCTATCTCGGCCAATGTTTTTATAAACATTTTTTTTTCAGTTTTGACAACTTTTGAGGTTTTCTAAAAAAAATAAAAAGTTTGTTATTGTACAACATTTTGACACACAGGAGTGCCAAGGTTTTTTTTTTTTTTTTCAGATTTGACAACTTTCGAGGTTTTCTAAAAAAATGTAAAGTTTGTTATTGTACAACATTTTGACACACAGGAAGTGCCAATGTTTTTTTTTTTGTCATTTTAGAAAACTTTCGAGGTTTTCTAAAAAAAATAAAAAAGTTTGTTATTGTACAACATTTTGACACACAGGAAGTGCCAATGTTTTTTTTGTTTTTTTTCAGTTTTGACAACTTTCGAGGTTTTCTAAAAAAAATAAAAAGTTTGTTATTGTACAACATTTTGACACACAAGAAGTGCCAATGTTTTTTTGTTTTTTTGTCAGTTTTGACAACTTTCGAGGTTTTCTAAAAAAAAATAAAAAGTTTGTTATTGTACAACATTTTGACACACAGGAAGTGCCAATGTTTTTCGTTTTTTTTGTCAATTTTGACAACTTTCGAGGTTTTCTAAAAAAATAAAAAAAGTTTGTTATTGTACAACATTTTGACACACAGGAAGTGCCAATGTTTTTTGTTTTGTTTTGTTTTTTTCAGTTTTGACAACTTTCGAGGTTTTCTAAAAAAAAAATGCGTCCATTTCTAAGGTCAAAGGTCGGATATTTCAAAGGTCATCACGAAACGAGCGAGCATTATTTTTGTAATTCCCAGCAACGGCCACTAGATAGCAGCAGAGGTCAATGTTTGCCAGCCAGTGAATTGGCCGCGTCCCATTTCGCTTCCGCTGCAAACTGTTCAATGTTCAGCATGCAAGGAAGAAGACGACAACAAAATGAAGGAAAACGACAACAAGACCAAGAAAAGAAAGAAGGAACAAACTCAAAGTGCCAGGAGGAAGAAGAATATTTCAGAGTTGTATTGCGACTCATTGATTTAAATGTTGTTACAACATGGGAACAGGAAGTGATCAAATGTGTAAGTCATTGCTTAGTAGGATTAAATAAGCTCTGCTTCTTCCTACTCCTTTTCAGGCATGTTGTAAAGAGAACATTTGTGAAATAAGTGATGTTTACATATTGAAACTGTATTCATTTATAAACTTATACTACTTAAAGGCCTATTGAAAGCCACTACTAGCGACCACGCAGTCTGATAGTTTATATATCAATGATGAAATCTTAACATTGCAACACATGCCAATACGGCCGGGTTAGTTTACTAAAGTGCAATTTTAAATTTTGCGCGAAATATCCTGCTGAAAACGTCTCGGTATGATGACGTCAGTGCTTGACGTCGCGGATTGTGGAGGACATTTTGGGACAGCATGGTGGCCAGCTATTAAGTCGTCTGTTTTCATCGCAAAAATTCCACAGTATTCTGGACATCTGTGTTGGTGAATCTTTTGCAATTTGTTCAATGAACATCGGAGACAGCAAAGAAGAAAGCTGTAGGTGGGAAGCGGTGTATTGCGGGCGGCTGCAGCAACACAAACACGGCCGGTGTATCATTGTTTACATTCCCGGAAGATGACAGTCAAGCTTTACCATTGGCCTGTGGAGTACTGGGACAACAGAGACTCTTACCAGGAGGACTTTTGAGTTGGATACGCAGACACGGTACCGTGAGTACGCCTCCAAACATTTGATCGCTTGCCCGTACGTGCGTGCCGCTATATGCATGTCATGTAAATAATTCAATGTATACACCCTGATGATTATCTTGTGTGATGACTGTATTATGATGATAGTTTTTAAAAAAAATAAAAAGTTTGTTATTGTACAACATTTTTACACTCAGGAAGTGCCAATGTTTTTTTGTTTTTTTCAGTTTTGACAACTTTCGAGGTTTTCTAAAAAAAATTAAAAGTTTGTTATTGTACAACATTTTGACACACAGGAAGTGCCAATGTTTTATATATATATATTTCTTTTCCAGTTTTTACAACTTTCGAGGTTTTCTAAAAAAAAATAAAAAGTTTGTTATTGTACAACATTTTGACACACAGGAAGTGCCAATGTTTTTTTTGTTTTTGTTTTTTTCAGTTTTGACAACTTTCGAGGTTTTCTAAAAAAAAAAAAAAAAAGTTTGTTATTGTACAACATTTTGACACACAGGAAGTGCCAATGTTTTTTTTCTTGTTTTTTTGTCAGTTTTGACAACTTTCGAGGTTTTCTAAAAAAAATAAAAAGTTTGTTATTGTACAACATTTTGATACACAGGAAGTGCCAATGTTTTTTGTTTTTTTCCAGTTTTGACAACTTTCGAGGTTTTCTAAAATAATCTAAAGTTTGTTATTGTACAACATTTCGACACACAGGAAGTGCCAATGTTTTTTCTCTCGTTTTTTTGTCAGTTTTGACAACTTTCGAGGTTTTCTAAAAAAAATTAAAAGTTTGTTATTGTACAACATTTTGATACACAGGAAGTGCCAATGTTTTTTCTTTTTTTTCTTTTTACAGTTTTGACAACTTTCAAGGTTTTCTAAAAAAAAAAAAAAAAGTTTGTTATTGTACAACATTTTGACACACAGGAAGTGCCAATGTTTTTTTTTTTTGTTTTTTTTTCCAGTTTTGACAACTTTTGAGGTTTTCTAAAAAAAAATAAAAGTTTGTTATTGTACAACATTTTGACACACAGGAAGTGCCAAGGTTTTTTTTTTTTTCCAGGTTTGACAACTTTTGAGGTTTTCTAAAAAAAAATAAAAGTTTATTATTGTACAACATTTTGACACACAGGAAGTGCTAATATTTTTATATATATATATTTTTTTTATTTTTTTTCAGTTTTTACAACTTTCGAGGTTTTCTAAAAAAAAATTAAAAGTTTGTTATTGTACAACATTTTGACACACAGGAAGGGCCAATGTTTTTTTTTTCTTTCTTTTTTCAGTTTTGACAACTTTCGAGGTTTTCTAAAAAAAAAAAAAAAAGTTTGTTATTGTACAACATTTTGACACACAGGAAGTGCCAATGTTTTTTTTTTGTTTTTTTAGTAGTATATATCTGTACCCCGACTTAAACAAGTTGAAAAACTTATTGGGGTGTTACCATTTAGTGGTCAATTGTACGGAATATGTACTTCACTGTGCAACCTACTAATAAAAGTCTCAAAAAGTCTCACGTACGTAACTTTGGGGACTTTGGGGAAATATATGTGCTGTATGAACTTTGGGGAGGTGAACGGTACTTTGGGTTGTGGGATTGAGTGTGTTGTGCAGGTGTTTGAGTTGTATTGGCGGGTTATATGGACGGGAGGGGGCAGGTGTTTGTTATGCGGGATTAATTTGTGGCATATTAAATATAAGCCTGGTTGTGTTGTGGCTAATAGAGTATATATATGTCTTGTGTTTATTTACTGTTTTAGTCATTCCCAGCTGAATATCAGGTCTCACAGCATCTTCCCTATCTGAATCGCTCCCACTGCCCTCTAGTCCTTCACTCTCACTTTCCTCATCCACAAATCTTTCATCCTCGCTCAAATTAATGGAGAAATCGTCGCTTTCTCGGTCCGAATCACTCTCGCTGCTGGTGGCCATGATTGTAAACAATGTGCAGATGTGAGGAGCTCCATAATATGAGGGGCCGTTAGGGACATTATTCAGAATTACCTCTTACATACACTACTGAAATGCTCTCACACAAACAACTGAAATCTTTTTCTTTTATACACACTACTGAAACACTCTTATAAACACTACTGAAATGCTCTTACATACACAACTGAAATGCTCTCACATAAACAACTGAAATCTTTTTCTTTTATACACACTACTGAAACACTCTTATAAACACTACTGAAATGCTCTTACATACACTACTGAAACACTCTTATAAACACTACTGAAAAACTCTTATAAACACTACTGAAATGCTCTTACATACACTACTGAAACACTCTTATAAACACTACTGAAACACTCTTACATACACTACTGAAACACTCTTATAAACACTACTGAAACACTCTTACATACACTACTCAAACACTCTTATAAACACTACTGAAATGCTCTTACATACACTACTGAAACACTCTTATAAACACTACTGAAATGCTCTTACATACACTACTGAAACACTCTTATAAACACTACTGAAATGCTCTTACATACACTACTGAAACACTCTTATAAACACTACTGAAATGCTCTTACATACACTACTGAAACACTCTTATAAACACTACTGAAATGCTCTTACATACACTACTGAAACACTCTTATAAACACTACTGAAACACTCTTATAAACACTACTGAAACACTCTTACATACACTACTGAAACACTCTTATAAACACTACTGAAACACTCTTACATACACTACTGAAACACTCTTATAAACACTACTGAAATGCTCTTACATACACTACTGAAACACTCTTATAAACACTACTGAAATGCTCTTACATACACTACTGAAACACTCTTATAAACACTACTGAAACACTCTTACATACACTACTGAAACACTCTTATAAACACTACTGAAACACTCTTATAAACACTACTGAAATGCTCTTACATACACTACTGAAACACTCTTATAAACACTACTGAAACACTCTTATAAACACTACTGAAACACTCTTATAAACATTACTGAAACACTCTTATAAACACTACTGAAACGCTCTTATAAACACTACTGAAACACTCTTACATACACTACTGAAACACTCTTATAAACACTACTGAAACACTCTTACATACACTACTGAAACAAGTGTTTATAAGAGTGTTTCAGTAGTGTATGTAAGAGTGTTTCAGTAGTGTATGTAAGAGCATTTCAGTAGTGTTTATAAGAGTGTTTCAGTAGTGTATGTAAAAGCATTTCAGTAGTGTTTATAAGAGTGTTTCAGTAGTGTATGTAAGAGTGTTTCAGTAGTGTTTATAAGAGTGTTTCAGTAGTGTATGTAAGAGCATTTCAGTAGTGTTTATAAGAGTGTTTCAGTAGTGTATGTAAGAGCATTTCAGTAGTGTTTATAAGAGTGTTTCAGTAGTGTATGTAAGAGCATTTCAGTAGTGTTTATAAGAGTGTTTCAGTAGTGTGTATAAAAGAAAAAGATTTCAGTTGTTTGTGTGAGAGCATTTCAGTAGTGTATGTAAGAGGTAATTCTGAATAATGTCCCTCACGGCCCCTCATACCACAACTTGTGACGTCACGCTACTCGTCTGCTACTTCCGGTACAGGCAAGGCTTTTTTATCAGCGACCAAAAGTTGCAAACTTTATCGTCGATGTTCTCTACTAAATCCTTTCAGCAAAAATATGGCAATATCGCCAAATGATCAAGTATGACACATAGAATGGACCTGCTATCCCCGTTTAAGTAAGAAAATCGCATTTCAGTAGGCCTTTAAAACTATATAAAACAGAAAAAAAGAGGTGAAAAATAATGAACACTACTTTAAAAATGAAACAGAACTAACCCTACTAAAAAATTATTAAAAGAATGCACACAGGGAAAATACAAATTAAAAAAATTAAAAACACTACAAAAAAGAAAAAAACGCATTAACATGAGAGAAAAAGAAATAAAAAATTATAGAAAAAACTAAATAAAAATAAATAACACTAAAAACAAGAAAAA
This sequence comes from Nerophis lumbriciformis, assembly GCF_033978685.3. Taxonomy (NCBI): domain Eukaryota; kingdom Metazoa; phylum Chordata; class Actinopteri; order Syngnathiformes; family Syngnathidae; genus Nerophis; species Nerophis lumbriciformis. The sequence continues at coordinate 931,218 of NC_084553.2, forward strand.
AGGAAGGAAAAAATAACACTACAAAAAAGAAAGGAAAAAGTACTAACCATAGAGAAAAAGAAAGGAAAAAAAGCTCGAAAAAATAAATAAATAAAGAAAATAACAATAGAAAAAAGAAAGAAAAAAGAACACTTACAATAAAAAAATAAAAAAGAACAAACACTAGAGAAAAAGAAAGAAAAAAAAACTAACACTAAAATAATTTTTTTTTTTAAATAAAATGAAATAAAGAAAAAAATATATACCGTATTTTCCGCACTATTAGCCGCACCTAAAAACCACAAATTTACTCAAAAGCTGACAGTGTGGCTTTTAACCCGGTGCGCTTTATATATGGATTAATATTAAGATTCATTTTCATAAAGTTTCGGTCTCGCAACTACGGTAAACAGCCGCCATCTTTTTTCCCCGTAGAAGAGCAAGTGCTTCTTCTTCTACGCAAGCAACCGCCAAGGTAAGCACCCGCCCCCATAGAACAGGAAGCGCTTCTTCTTCTACTGTAAGCAACCACCCGCCCGCGTAGAAGAAGAAAAAGCGCGCGGATATTACCGTACGTTTCATTTCCTTTGTGTGTTTACATCTGTAAAGACCACAAAATGGCTCCTACTAAGCATCAGGGATCCGGTTCATGAAAAGACGCAATCTCTCCATCTGCACACGGACTACTATTTCACAGCAACTGCCTAAAGACTTTCAAGAAAAGCTGGCTACTTTCCGTGCATATTGTAAAAACAAGATAGCTGAAAAAAAGATCCGGCCAGAGAACATTATCAACATGGACGAGGTTCCACTGACTTTTGATATTCCTGTGAACCGCACTGTGGATACAACGGGAGCACGTACGGTGAATATTCGCACCACAGGGAATGAGAAGTCATCCTTCACTGTGGTTCTAGCTTGCCATGCTAATGGCCAGAAACTTCCACCCATGGTGATATTCAAAAGGAAGACCTTGCCAAAAGAGACCTTTCCAGCCGGCGTCATCATAAAAGCTAACTCGAAGGGATGGATGGATGAAGAAAAGATGAGCGAGTGGTTAAGGGAAGTTTAAGTTTACGCGAAGAGGCCGGGTGGCTTTTTTCACGCAGCTCCGTCCATGTTGATATACGACTCCATGCGCGCCCACATCACGCTGGTTTTAATATATTATTAAAGTTTGACTGACCTATTTGACTGTTTTTTTTTACATTCCTTTAGCGCAGTTAGATGCGGCTTACAACACGGGGCGGCTTATAGGTGGACAAAGTTTTGAAATATGCCGTTCATTGAAGGCGCGGCTTATAACCCAGGGCGCCTTATGGTGTGGAAAATACGGTATATATATTTACACATATACAAAATCCAAAAGCAGTGAAATTGTCACGTTGTGTAAATGGTAAATAAGAATAGAATAGAATAGAATAGAATAGAATGGGCTTATTGTCATTAAAAAAATATTTTAAAGGTAAACAATTATTTTAAAGGTAAAATATGATTTTCAAGGTAAAAAATTATTTTCAAGGCAAAAAAGGATTTTTCGAGGTAAAGTTGATTTTCAAGGTAAAAAATTATTTTTGTCGAGTAAAATTACGACTCTTTTCATAAAATTGCCCAAATATTAAGCTTTTCTTGCGACTGTTATTAAGTAAAATTCCAACTTTTATAACATTGCACACATGTTCAGTTTTTCTTGTGAAATTTTGACTATCGTTGAGTAAAACGACGACTTTTATTATTATACTGCCAAAATTCTAAGTTTTTCTTGTGAAATTGTGACCTTTTTCTTATGAAATTCCAACTAATTTTTCACAACAAGCTTTTTTATATTAGCATAGTATGTATATATTATTAATGTTGTAAATACACTTCTTTATATATCTAGAAAGGCTGGTCTCAAGAAGGTAAAAAACACAAGTGTGTGTGTGTGTGTGTGTGTGTGTGTGTGTGTGTGTGTGTGTGTGTGTGTGTGTGTGTGTGTGTGTGTTCTTGTATTTCTAGCCTTCTTGAGACATGAAGAAGGAAAAGTATCTTCCATATGAGGAGGTGTGAACAAGTGATGACATAAATCAATAACATTGCATCTAATAGACAATAAAGTGCCCCCCCTCTGGTCAACATATGAAATAACAAGTGTGTTTAAGAAATGGAAATGCGCCCCCTTTGGCCAAAATTAATTAAAATACATAAAAATAAAAATGTATATAGAGACATACTGTAATAACTTGAAGTAAATAATGAAGATTAAAACAATTAATTAACTAAAAGCAGTCTTTTTCTCACAATGTGTCAACTTTTTTCTTATAAAATTGGGAACAATTTCTCATATTCTTTCGGTTTCTGTAATATTGCCATATTTTTCTCGCAAAATTATTACATTTTTATCTAAAATTATAACTTGTTTATGCAAAATGGTGACATTTGTCTTATAAAATTCTGACTTTTATCACAATATTGTTGTTCTTGTAAAACAGTGACATTTTTTGAGTAAAATTACGACTTTTGTCGTCATTTGCCAAGTAAAATTCCGACTATTATTATAATGTTGCTAACATTTTTAAAGTTTTCTTATAAAAAAAAATCATTTTCAAGGTAAAAAATGATTTTCCAAGTAAAAGTTGATTTTCAAGGTAAAAAATGATTTTCAAAGTAAAAGTTGATTTTCAAGATAAAAAATGATTTTCAAAGTAAAAGTTGATTTTCAAAGTAAAAAAATGTTTTCAAGGTAAAAAATTATTTTCAAAGTAAAAGCTGATTTTCAAAGTAAAAAATGATTTTCAAGTAAAAAAAATATTTTCAAGGTAAAAGTTGATTTTCAAGGTAAAAGTTGATTTTCAAGGTAAAAAATGATTTTCAAAGTAAAAGTTGATTTTCAAGGTAAAAGTTGATTTTCAAGGTAAAAAATTATTTTCAAAGTAAAAGTTGATTTTCAAAGTAAAAAATGATTTTCAAGGTACAAAAAATATTTTCAAGGTAAAAGTTGATTTTCAAGGTAAAATATGATTTTCAAAGTAAAAGTTGATTTTCAAGGCAAAAAATTATTTTCAAGGTAAAAGTTGATTTTCAAGGCAAAAAAAATATTTTTAAGGTAAAGGTTGATTTTCAAGGTAAAAAATGATTTTCAAAGTAAAAGTTGATTTTCAAGGCAAAAAATTATTTTCAAGGTAAAAGTTGATTTTCAAAATAAAAAATTATTTTCAAAGTAAAAGTTGATTTTCAAGGTAAAAAATTATTTTCAAAGTAAAAGTTGATTTTCAAAGTAAAAAATGATTTTCAAGGTAAAAAAATATTTTCAAGGTAAAAGTTGATTTTCAAGGTAAAAAATTATTTTCAAAGTAAAAGTTGATTTTCAAGGTAAAAAATGATTTTCAAGGCAAAAAATGATTTTTAAGGTAAAAGTTGATTTTCAAGGTAAAAATGATTTTCAAAGTAAAAGTTGATTTTCAAGGTAAAAAATGATTTTCAAGGTAAAAAAAATGATTTTCAAGGTAAAAAATGATTTTCAAGGCAAAAAATGATTTTCAAGGTAAAAAATGATTTTCAAGGCAAAAAATGATTTTCAAGGTAAAAGTTGATTTTCAAGGTAAAAAATGATTTTCAAGGCAAAAAATGATTTTTAAGGTAAAAGTTGATTTTCAAGGCAAAAAATAATTTTCAAGGTAAAAAATTATTTTCAATGTAAAAAGGGATTTTTGTCGAGTAAAATGACCACTCTTTTCACAAAATTGCCCGAATGTTAAGCTTTTCTTGTAAAACTACGACTGTTATTGAGTAAAATTCCAACTTTTATCACAACATTGCACAAAT
>NC_084553.2:940000-1015000 GCF_033978685.3 Nerophis lumbriciformis
GTACTACATGTAGTAAGTAATAATACGAGATACATGTACTACAAGTACTAAGTAATAATACGGGATACAAGTACTACATGTACTAAGTAATAATACAGGATACACAGTACTACAAGTACTAAGTAATAATATGTAGGTAAAATATGATTTTCAAAGTAAAAGTTGATTTTCAAGGCAAAAAAATATTTTCAAGGTAAAAGTTGATTTTCAAGGTAAAAAATTATTTTCAAAGTAAAAATTGATTTTCAAGGTAAAAAATTATTTTCAAGGTAAAAATTATTTTCAAAGTAAAAAATTATTTTCAAGGTAAAAATTGATTTTCAAGGTAAAAGTTGATTTTCAAGGTAAAATATGATTTTCAAAGTAAAAGTTGATTTTCAAGGCAAACAAATATTTTTAAGGTAAAAGTTGATTACTTTTGATACTAAGTAATAATACGGGATACAAGTACTACATGTAGTAAGTAATAATACGAGATACAAGTACTACAAGTACTAAGTAATAATATGGGATACAAGTACTACATGTATTAAGTAATAATACGAGATACAAGTACTACAAGTACTAAGTAATAATACGAGATACAAGTACTACAAGTACTAAGTAATAATACAGGATACAAGTACTACAAGTACTAAGTAATAATACGGGATACAAGTACTACAAGTACTAAGTAATAATACAGGATACAAGTACTACATGTACTAAGTAATAATACGGGATACAAGTACTACAAGTACTAAGTAATAATACAGGATACAAGTACTACATGTACTAAGTAATAATACAGGATACAAGTACTACAAGTACTAAGTAATAATACGGGATACAAGTACTACAACTACTAAGTAATAATGTGTGGTTCTCCGTGTTTTTACATTTTGATTTCTATTTATTGTTTTAATTGGTTTTACCCTTTAAAATAGTTTTTAATCACATTTATTTTTATATTGTTTTTATATTTATTTATTTTATTATTTTTTTGTTTTTATTCAAGTCAGTGGTGGAGTTAAGGATAATATTTAAATATTGTTTTTAATATTGTTGTGCAGCATTTTAGAAACATTAAATGTGCTATACAAATAAAGTGGATTGGATTGGATTACATATCAGAACATACCAGGCAAAATTAGAGCGTAACATAACATAAGATAATGTAACAGAGTGTAACATAACACTGCATATCGTAACATTGCATTGTGTTACCTTGCGTAACGTTGCGCGGCGGAACACAGCATAGAGTAGCATAACGTGACAAAACGTTGCATTGCGTAACGTTACATTGTGCAATGTTGCGTTACGTAGCACGACGTGACGTAACATAGCATAATGTAGCGTAACGTAAATATAGTTAGTGTAATTTAACCCAAGTAACATAGTGTAACGTAACATGAGTAACAGTGTACCGAAACATAACATAACTGCTATAGCGTAACGTAACATAAGTAACAGTGTAACACAAGTAACAGTGTGACGTAACATAAGTAACATAGCGTAAAGTAACATAGCGTAACATAACATAAGTAACATAGTGTAGCGTAACATAAGTAACAGTGTAACATGACATAAGTAGCATAGTGTAATGTAACATAGCATAATGTAGCGTAACGTAAATATAGTTAGTGTAATGTAACGTAAGTAACATAGTGTAACGTAACATAAGTAACAGTGCAACGAAACACAACATAACTACTACAGTGTAACGTAACATAAGTAACAGTGTAACATGACATAAGTAACATAGTGTAGCGTAACATAAGTAACAGTGTAACATGACATAAGTAGCATAGTGTAATGTAACATAGCATAATGTAGCGTAACGTAAATATAGTTAGTGTAATGTAACGTAAGTAACATAGTGTAACGTAACATAAGTAACAGTGTAACAAAACATAACACAACTACTATAGTGTAACGTAACATAAGTAACAGTGTAACATGACATAAGTAGCATAATGTAGCGTAACATAAGTAACAGTGTAACATGACATAAGTAACATAGTGTAGCGTAACATAAGTAACAGTGTAACACGACATAAGTAGCATAGTGTAATGTAACATAGCATAATGTAGCGTAACGTAAATATAGTTAGTGTAATGTAACATAAGTAACATAGTGTAACGTAACATAAGTAACAGTGTAACGAAACATAACAAAACTACTATAGTGTAACGTAACATAAGTAACAGTGTAACATGACATAAGTAACATAGTGTAGCGTAACATAAGTAACAGTGTAACATGACATAAGTAACATAGTGTAATGTAACATAGTATAATGTAGCGTAACGTAAATATAGTTAGTGTAATGTAAGTAACATAGTGTAACGTAACATAAGTAACAGTGTAACGAAACACAACATAACTACTATAGTGTAACGTAACATAAGTAACAGTGTAACATGACATAAGTAACATAGTGTAGCATAACATAAGTAACAGTGTAACATGACATAAGTAACATAGTGTAATGTAACATAGTATAATGTAGCGTAACGTAAATATAGTTAGTGTAATGTAATGTAAGTAACATAGTGTAACGTAACATAAGTAACAGTGCAACGAAACATAACATAACTACTATCGTGTAACGTAACATAAGTAACAGTGTAACATGACATAAGTAACATAGTGCAGGGTAACATAAGTAAAAGTGTAACATAGCATATGGAACATAGTGTAATGTAACGTAATATCAGTAACATAGCATAACATAACATAAAATAACATAAGTAACAGTGTAACGTAACATAGCGTAACGTAAGATAGCGTAACGTAACATAGCGTAACGTAGCAGGGTAATGTAACGTAACATAAGTGGCATAGCATAACATAACATAAGTAACATAGTTGTTGTGTTTACTGAGGGGAGGTGACGGCAAACAGACACCAGGGGGCAGTATATACAATTATTTATTATATATATAGTCAATATATATATATATATATATATATACATAAATAATAAACAATACTACTGAACTAAGGAAATGAAGTGTGAACTAGAATACAAGAGTGTGTGGTGTAAGACTATGTGTGTAGTTAACTGAAGTGAGTGTTACCAACGTGTTGAACGAGATACGAGGAAGTCCATGGGGCAGGCAGGTTATCCGGGGCGAGAGAGAGGCGTCGGAATCCAGGGGCGAGCAAGAGGTCGAGGAACGAAGGAAGCAGTCAGAGTCCAGAGGGAGATCCAGGGGAAAAATGAGACGCACAGCTCACTTTCCAGGCGACGGAGGGTACTGCGGGGACACGGGAGAAGACAAGGGACAAATCAAGGCACGGAGAGGAAACACGAATATAGCATAAAGCTTGTTGCTTACGGTACACCATGAGAAAGCTAAGTTCCCGCGCCGATCCTTGGGTCCACTGGTCCTTTATTGAGCTTGCCCTCATCAGACCCAGGAGTGTAGATTGCCGGTGAGTGAATGCAGCTGGTGGCTGCTGCAGGGCGGGGACGTGCGCGGCGCGTCCCTGGATGTGCGCACCCGTGGGCGTGTCCCGAGGTGCGCACAGACGGATGAGCCTGAGCCGTAACAATAGTGTAATGTAACGTATCACAAGTAACATAGCATAACATAAGTAACAGTGTAACGTGTCACAAGTAACATAACATAAGTAACAGTGTAACGTAACATAAGTAACATAGCATAACATAAGTAGCATACTGTAGCTTAACATAACATAAGTGACATAGCATAACATACGTAACATAGCTTAACATAACATAAACTTTTCCTGTTTTGTTGGTATTTTCCTGTAGCAGTTTCATGTCTTCCTTTGAGCGATATTCCCCACACCTACTTTGTTTTAGCAATCAAGAATATTTCAGTTGTTTTTATCCTTCTTTGTGGGGACATTGTTGATTGTCATGTCATGTACGGATGTACTTGGTGGACGCCGTCTTTGCTCCACAGTAAGTCTTTGCTCTCGTCCAGAATTCTGTTTTTGTTTACTTTGTAGCCAGTTCAGTTTTAGTTTCTTTTCGCATAGCCTTCCCTAAGCTTCAATGCCTTTTCTTAGCGGCACTCGCCTTTTGTTTATTTTTGGTTTAAGTGTTAGACACCTTTTTACCTGCACACTGCCTCCCGCATTTTGTGATCATGACAAGCCATGTTTCCCACATCTACAAAGCAATTAGCTACTGGCTGCCACCTACTGATATGGAAGAGTATTACACGGTTACTCTGCCGAGCTCTGGACAGCACCGACACTCAACAACAACACATCATTTGCGGATTATAACTATATATATATATATATAAATATTTTTAACCCTATCCAGATAAATCCGGATCAGCACCAAAATCGAAATACTTGTTTTTATCCCATTTGTTACGGCTCAGGCTCCTGCCAACACCGCTCATCCGTCTGTGCGCACCTCGGGACACGCCCACGGGTGCGCACATCCAGGGACGCGCCGCGCGCGTCCCCGCTCTGCAGCAGCCACCAGCTGCAATCACTCACCGGCAATCTACACTCCTGGGTCTGATGAGGGCAAGCTCAATAAAGGACCAGTGGACCCAAGGATCGGCGCGGGAACTTAGCTTTCTCATGGTGTACCGTAAGCAACAAGCTTTATGCTATATTCGTGTTTCCTCTCCGTGCCTTGATTTGTCCCTTGTCTTCTCCCGTGTCCCCGCAGTAGCCTCCGTTGCCTGGAAAGTGAGCTGTGCGTCTCATTTTTCCCCTGGATCTCCCTCTGGACTCTGACTGCTTCCTTCGTTCCTCGACCTCTTGCTCGCCCCTGGATTCCGACGCCTCTCTCTCGCCCCGGATAACCTGCCTGCCCCATGGACTTCCTCGTATCTCGTTCAACACGTTGGTAACACTCACTTCAGTTAACTACACACATAGTCTTACACCACACACACTCTTGTATTTTAGTCACACACTCCATATCTATAGTTTAGTTGTATTGTTTATTATTATTATATATATTTATTATTTATAATAAATAAATTGTACATACTGCCCCCTGGTGTCTGTTTGCCGTCACCTCCCCTTAGTCCAACCATAACCATTTTTGACATTTACTGAAACTTTCATGCAAAACCACTTAGAACTTTTTTGAGCTCTGTTGCTAAGTAACCGATGCACGTGTTGGAAGCAGAGAGGAAGGTCTCAGGTGAGTCCTCACCTGACCAGCTCAGGTGACAAAAACAGCAAGCAGAGACCTGCGACTCACACCATGGCTCATTTGCATAAATATTAGCACAGACGCCATACTATTAGGAACACAGTCACCACAATGTGTCATAATACACTTTAAAAAAACAACAGCAAACTGAGCACAACAACGCATAATAATAATAATAATATAAGTATGATAAATATGTATTTGACTAAGTTTAAAAGTAATAATAATAATATAAGTATGATAAATATGTATTTGACTGCGTTTAAAAGTAATAAAAGTAATACAAATAATATTTTTATGATAAATATGAATTTGACTGTGTTTAAAAGTAATAAAAGTAATAAAAATAATATATGTATGATAAATATGTATTTGACTGCGTTTAAAAGTAATAAAAGTAATAATAATAATATATGTATGATAAATATGTATTTGACTGCGTTGAAAGTAATAAAAGTAATATTATAATAATAATATATGTATGATAAATATGTATTCGATTGCGTTTAAAAGTAATAAAAGTAATACAAATAATATATGTATATGATAAATATGTATTTGACTGCGTTTAAAAGTTATAAAAGTAATACAAATAATATAAGTATGATAAATATGTATTTGACTGGGTTTAAAAGTAATTAAAGTAATAAAAAATAATATATGTATGATAAATATGTATTTGACTGCATTGAAAGTAATAAAAGTAATATTATAATAATAATATATGTATGATTAATATGTATTCGATTGCGTTTAAAAGTAATAAAAGTAATATTATAATAATAATATATGTATGATTAATATGTATTCGATTGCGTTTAAAAGTAATAAAAGTAATATTATAATAATAATATATGTATGATAAATATGTATTCGATTGCGTTTAAAAGTAATAAAAGTAATACAAATAATATATATATATATATATATATGATAAATATGTATTTGACTGCGTTTAAAAGTAATAAAAGTAATACAAATAATATAAGTATGATAAATATGTATTTGCGTTTAAAAGTAATACAAGTAATACAAATATAAGTATGATAAATATGTATTTGACTGCGTTTAAAAGTAATACAAATAATATATGTATGATAAACATGATAAATATGTATTTGACTGTGTTTAAAAGTAATAAAAGTAATACAAATAATATTTTTATGATAAATATGTATTTGACTGCGTTTAAAAGTAATAAAAGTAATAAAAATAATATATGTATGATAAATGTGTATTTGACTGCGTTGAAAGTAATACAAGTAATATTATAATAATAATATATGTATGATAAATATGTATTCGATTGTGTTTAAAAGTAATAAAAGTAATAACAATAATATATATATGATAAATATGTATTTGCGTTTAAAAGTAATAAAAGTAATAATAATAATATATGTATGATAAATATGTATTTGACTGCGTGTAAAAGTAATACAAGTAATAAAAATAATATATGTATGATAAATGTGTATTTGACTGCGTTGAAAGTAATAAAAGTAATACAAATAATATTTTTATGATAAATATGTATTTGACTGCGTTTAAAAGTAATAAAAGTAATAAGAATAATATATGTATGATAAATATGTATTTGACTGCGTTGAAAGTAATACAAGTAATATTATAATAATAATATATGTATAATAAATATGTATTCGATTGCGTTTAAAAGTAATAAAAGTAATAACAATAATATATATATGATAAATATGTATTTGACTGCGTTTAAAAGTAATAAAAGTAATACAAATAATATTTTTAAAATAAATATGTATTTGACTGCGTTTAAAAGTAATAAAAGTAATAAAAATAATATATGTATGATAAATATGTATTTGACTGCGTTTAAAAGTAATAATAATAATATATGTATGATAAATATGTATTTGACTGCGTGTAAAAGTAATAAAAGTAATAATAATAATATATGTATGATAAATATGTATTTGACTGCGTTGAAAGTAATACAAGTAATTTTATAATAATAATATATGTATGATAAATATGTATTCGATTGTGTTTAAAAGTAATAAAAGTAATAACAATAATATATATATGATAAATATGTATTTGACTGCGTTTAAAAGTAATAAAAGTAATACAAATAATATTTTTATAATAAATATGTATTTGACTGCGTTTAAAAGTAATAAAAGTAATACAAATAATATATGTATGATAAATATGTATTTGACTGAGTGTACAAGTAATAAAAGTAATAATAATAATATGTGTATGATAAATATGTATTTGCGTTTAAAAGTAATAATAATAATATATGTATGATAAATATGTATTTGCGTTTAAAAGTAATAAAAGTAATAATAATAATATATGTATGATAAATATGTATTTGCGTTTAAAAGTAATAAAAGTAATACAAATAATATAAGTATGATAAATATGTATTTGACTGCGTTTAAAAGTAATAAAAGTAATACAAATAATATATGTATGATAAATATGTATTTGTCTGCGTTTAAAAGTAATAAAAGTAATAAAAATAATATATATATGATAAATATGTATTTGACTGCGTGTAAAAGTAATAAAAGTAATAATAATAATATATGTATGATAAATATGTATTTGTGTTTAAAAGTAATAATAATAATATATGTATGATAAATATGTATTTGCGTTTAAAAGTAATAAAAGTAATAATAATAATATATGTATGATAACTATGTATTTGCGTTTAAAAGTAATAAAAGTAATACTAGTAATATATGTATGATAAATATGTATTTGCGTTTAAAAGTAATAAAAGTAATACAAATAATATTTTTATGATAAATACGTATTTGACTGCGTTTAAAAGTAATAAAAATAATATATGTATGATAAATATGTATTTGACTGCGTGTAAAAGTAATAAAAGTAATAATAATAATATATGTATGATAAATATGTATTTGCGTTTAAAAGTAATAATAATAATATATGTATGATAAATATGTATTTGCGTTTTAAAGTAATAAAAGTAATAATAATAATATATGTATGATAAATATGTATTTGCGTTTAAAAGTAATAAAAGTAATAATAATAATATATGTATGATAAATATGTATTTGACTGCGTTTAAAAGTAATAATAATAATATATGTATGATAAATATGTATTTGCGTTTAAAAGTAATAAAAGTAATACAAATAATATAAGTATGATAAATATGTATTTGACTGCGTTTAAAAGTAATAAAAGTAATACAAATAATATTTTTATGATAAATATGTATTTGACTGCGTTTAAAAGTAATAAAAGTAATAACAATAATATATATATGATAAATATGTATTTGACTGCGTTTAAAAGTAATAAAAGTAATAAAAATAATATATGTATGATAAATATGTATTTGACTGCGTGTAAAAGTAATAAAAGTAATAATAATAATATATGTATGATAAATATGTATTTGCGTTTAAAAGTAATAAAAGTAATAATAAAAATAATATATGTATGATAAATATGTATTTGACTGCGTGTAAAAGTAATAAAAGTAATAAAAATAATATACGTATGATAAATATGTATTTGCGTTTAAAAGTAATAAAAGTAATAATAATAATATATGTATGATAAATATGTATTTGACTGCGTGTAAAAGTAATAAAAGTAATAATAATAATATATGTATGATAAATATGTATTTGACTGCGTGTAAAAGTAATAAAAGTAATAAAAGTAATAATAATAATATATGTATGATAAATATGTATTTGACTGCGTGTAAAAGTAATAAAAGTAATAATAATAATATATGTATGATAAATATGTATTTGACTGCGTGTAAAAGTAATAAAAGAAATAATAATAATATATGTATGATAAATATGTATTTGCGTTTAAAAGTAATAAAAGTAATAATAATAATATATGCATGATAAATATGTATTTGCGTGTAAAAGTAATAAAAGAAATAATAATAATATATGTATGATAAATATGTATTTCACTGCGTTTAAAAGTAATTAGGTTGATTGGCAACACTAAATTGGCCCTAGTGTGTGAATGTGAGTGTGAATGTTGTCTGTCTATCTGTGTTGGCCCTGCGATGAGGTGGCGACTTGTCCAGGGTGTACCCCGCCTTCCGCCCGATTGTAGCTGAGATAGGCTCCAGCGCCCCCCGCGACCCCAAAAGGGAATAAGCGGTAGAAATGGATGGATGGATAAAAGTAATTAAAGTAATAAAAATAATATATGTATGATAAATATGTATTTGACTGCGTTTAAAAGTAATAAAAGTAAAAAAGAAAAAATATGTATGATAAATATGTATTTGACTGCGTTGAAAGTAATAAAAGTAATATTATAATAATAATATATGTATGATAAATATGTATTCGATTGCGTTTAAAAGTAATAAAAGTAATACAAATAATATATATATGATAAATATGTATTTGACTGCGTGTAAAAGTAATAAAAGTAATAATAATAATATATGTATGATAAATATGTATTTGACTGCGTTTAAAAGTAATAAAAGTAATACAAATAATATAAGTATGACAAATATGTATTTGACTGCGTTTAAAAGTAATAAAAGTAATACTAATAATATTTTTATGATAAATATGTATTTGACTGCGTTGAAAGTAATAAAAGTAATATAAATAATAATAATATATGTATGATAAATATGTATTCGATTGCGTTTAAAAGTAATAAAAGTAATACAAATAATATAAGTATGATAAATATGTATTTGACTGCGTTTAAAAGTAATAAAAGTAATACAAATAATATATGTATGATAAATATATATTTGACTGCGTTTAAAAGTAATACAAATAATATATGTATGATAAACATGATAAATATGTATTTGACTGCATTTAAAAGTAATAAAAGTAATACAAATAATATTTTTATGATAAATATGTATTTGACTGCGTTTAAAAGTAATTAAAGTAAAAAAAATAATATATGTATCATAAATATGTATTTGACGGCGTTGAAAGTAATAAAAGTAATATTATAAAAATAATTTATGTATGATAAATATGTATACTATTGCGTTTAAAAGTAATAAAAGTAATAAAAATAATATAAGTATGATAAATATGTATTTGACTGCGTTTAAAAGTAGAAAAATTAATACAAATAATATATGTATGATAAATATGTATTTGACTGCGTTTTAAAGTAATAAAAGTAATACTAATAATATTTTTATGATAAATATGTATTTGACTGCGTTGAAAGTAATAAAAGTAATACTAATAATAATAATATATGTATGATAAATATGTATTCGATTGCGTTTAAAAGTAATAAAAGTAATACAAATAATATAAGTATGATAAATATGTATTTGACTGCGTGTAAAAGTAATAAAAGTAATAATAATAATATATGTATGATAAATATGTATTTGCGTTTAAAAGTAATAATAATAATATATGTATGATAAATATGTATTTGCGTTTAAAAGTAATAAAAGAAATAATAATAATATATGTATGATAAATATGTATTTGCGTTTAAAAGTAATAAAAGTAATAATAATAATATATGTATGATAAATATGTATTTGCATTTAAAAGTAATAAAAGTAATAATAATAATATATGTATGATAAATATGTATTTGCGTTTAAAAGTAATAAAAGTAATAATAATAATATATGTATGATAAATATGTATTTGACTGCGTGTAAAAGTAATAAAAGTAATAATAATAATATATGTATGATAAATATGTATTTGCGTTTAAAAGTAATAAAAGTAATAATAATAATATATGTATGATAAATATGTATTTGACTGCGTTTAAAAGTAATAAAAGTAATAATAATAATATATGTATGATAAATATGTATTTGCGTTTAAAAGTAATAAAAGTAATAAAAGTAATATATGTATGATAAATATGTATTTGCGTTTAAAAGGAGGCTGCGTGCAGGTCACGTGATGCCATTTGTCGCTTAAATCCGAGAAGGTACGCGTCCCGGCTTCACTGCGCATGCGCCAGTCCGCATCAGTGCGGGGTGGACGAACAGGAGCGCGCTTCTCGCTTCCAGTGGCCAGTCAGTCGCGTGGACGTGGACGTGGACGTGGACGTGGACGTGGTCGCGGAGATGGGGGACGAGGGGAAGAGGAAGAAGGACAAAAAGTCGTCCAAGGACGACAGAGTCACTCTGAAGAAGGAAATCGGACTTTGGAGCGCGTGCGCGATCATCATCGGTGAGTTTTGCAACGCAACAATGTTGAGAAGGTGAACATGTTGTCGATCATCTGCGGCCGCAAACTTGCAGCTTTTACGCACTAAAAGGTGCGTTTGGACGCGCCCTGACTGCGTGGCACCCAGTGAAGTGTTGCATCACCTACATGCTACACAATGCGTGTTGCATCACCTACATGCTACACAACTTGTGTTGCATCACCTACATGCTACACAACTTGTGTTGCATCACCTACATGCTACACAACTTGTGTGTAGACGTGGCTCCATCTTCCCCCCCCCACCCCCCGATCGACTTGGAACTTTCTTCCACTTCCAGAAAGTGTGCGTGAAATACGCGTACGTGCGTGTGTGTGCGTGCGTGTGTGCGTGTGTGTGCGTGTGTGTGTGTGTGTGTGTGTGTGTGTGTGTGTGTGTGTGTGTGTGTGTGTGTGTGTGTGTGTGTGTGTGTGTGTGTGCGTGTGTGTGTGTGTGTGTGTGTGTGTGTGCGTGCGTGTGAACGTCAGAGAGGATGCTTTAAAGTGCAGGAAGTGACTGCTTTGCTGGGAGTCTTGTTACAATACACACACTATAGTACACTATAGTACACTATATGTATACTATATGACACACTATAGTACACTACACACACTATAGTACACTACACACACTATAGTACACTATATGTATACTCAGAGGTGGGTAGTAACGCGCTACATTTACTCCGTTACATCTACTTGAGTAACTTTTGGGATAAATTGTACTTCTAAGAGTAGTTTTAATGCAGCATACTTTTACTTTTACTTAAGTATATTTATAGAGAAGAAACGCTACTTTTACTCCGCTACTTTTATCTACATTCAGCTCGCTACTCGCTACTAATTTTTATCCATCTGTTAATGCACGCTTTGTTTGTTTTGGTCTGTCAGACAGACCTTCAAAGTGCCTGCGTTTCAACAAATACAGTCACTGGTGACGTTCACTCCGTTCCACCAATCAGATGCAGTCACTGGTGACGTTGGACCAATCAAACAGAGCCAGGCGGTCACATGACCTGACTTAAACAAGTTGAAAAACGTATTGGGGTGTTACCATTTAGTGGTCAATTGTACAGAATAATATGTACTGTACTGTGCAATCTACTAATAAAAGTTCCAATCAATCAATCAAAAGTGTGAAGGAAAAAAGACCCTTTTTTATTTCAACCGTACATCCCGTCAAAAGCCTAAAGACTGACTGCACAGTTCCTGTCTTCACAATAAAAGTGCCGCTCCATTGCGCTTGCGCTTTCAAAATAAGAGTCTCCGAAAGCCAGCACAAACAAGCTAGCAAGCTACGGAGTTTGCCGCCAATGTATTTCTTGTAAAGTGTATAAAAAACGAATATGGAAGCTGGACAAATAAGATGCCAAAAACCAACCACTTTCATGTGGTATTAGACAGAAAGGAGGAACTTTTCTCCTCCATTTGAAAACGTGGACGTTATCATCACTACTGTCTGATTACAATCAATGCAAGTCATCAGAATCAGGTAATACACCAACTTATATTCTTGTCTTCATGAAAAAAAGGAATCTATATGTGTTAAACATGCATGTATATTCATTAAAACACCTTTAACATGTAAACAAAAACAGCAAAATAAATAAATATAAATTATATACTGTATATATATATATATATATGTATGTATATATATATATATATATATATATAAATATATATATATATATATATATATATATATATATATATATATATATATATATATATATATATATATATATATATATATGTGTGTGTGTATGTTACTCATCAGTTACTCAGTACTTGAGTAGTTTTTTCACAACATACTTTTTACTTTTACTCAAGTAAATATTTGGGTGACTACTCCTTACTTTTACTTGAGTAATAAATCTCTAAAGTAACAGTACTCTTACTTGAGTACAATTTCTGGCTACTCTACCCACCTCTGACCATATGTATACTATAGTACACTACACACACTGTAGTACACCATATGTATACTATAGTACACTACACACACTGTAGTACACCATATGTATACTATAGTACACTAAACACACTATAGTACACCACATGTATACTATAGTACACTACACACACTATAGTACACCATATGTATACTATAGTACACTACACACACTTTAGTACACCATATGTATACTATAGTACACTACACACACTATAGTACACTATATGTATACTATAGTACACTAAACACAACCCTATAGTACACCATATGTATACTATAGTACACAAATAAAGGGTTGAAGAAAGTAGCTTACATCAGCAGTACTCATGTATGTAACAACATCATTAATATTACTAATACAAATACTGTCAAAAGTGTACAATGATGTATTGCAGCAATAAATGTAAGTATTGTTGACATTTAATACACACAAAGTACACACCATGTACTAAGTATTGTTGACATTTAATACACACAAAGTACACACCATGTACTAAGTATTGTTGACATTTAATACACACAAAGTACACACAATGTACTAAGGATTGTTGACATTTAATACACACAAAGTACACACCATGTACTAAGGATTGTTGACATTTAATACACACAAAGTACACACCATGTACTAAGGATTGTTGACATTTAATACACAAGAAGTACACACTATGTACTAAGGATTGTTGACATTTAATACACAAAAAGTACACACTATGCTGCTAAAACTGTCAAAGGTCAAGACAGAATTCTGAAGAATTTAAACAAAAAGAAGAGAATTCATATTTTTGCTGGTGTAATTTTGATCAGGCACTAATTGGACGCCCTGGTGACAGAAAGGAGGTCCTTGCATCATTGAATGTTTACAGTGTTCTGGAATAACAGTTGGCTTAAAAGATGGCTATTTTTAGCTGCAAATATGCAGAATATTCTGAACTTTGAGGACGTGCGACATAACCTAAACATTCATCCAGGATCTTCATGTTTCACACGTGTTGCCTTCACTGACACCTCCGTAAAACTGTAAACTTGAACTCCGGGGCGGCGCGTGATGCCTTTGAGGCTTTGGGAAAAGAAATGTGAGGCAGGCTCACATGGTTCATTCCACAAGTTCCTTGCAGAGAGACTGTCATGTTGCTGCGGCTGGATGTGGGAGGCGGAGCCTACTGGGCTCCTGCAGGGGGAACAATGGTGTCAGTTTTCTTCAGCTATTTCACACTGGAAAGAAGTCGCTCGCGTGCTAACTTGGCCCGTCGATGGCGTTGGCTTCTCTGGACTGATAGGAAAACGTGCTTGATGTTTTTTTTTCATAAAGTAAAACAAAAAATGTCAATTAGCGATGACGTCATGCTAGACTCATATTAGGAGCGATGACGTCATGCTAGATTCATATTAGGAGCGATGACGTCATGATACATTCATATTAGGAGCGATGACGTCATGCTAGATTCATATTAGGAGCGATGACGTCATGCTAGATTCATATTAGGAGCGATGACGTCATGATACATTCATATTAGGAGCGATGACGTCATGCTAGATTCATATTAGGAGCGATGACGTCATAATAGATTCATATTAGGAGCGATGACGTCATGCTAGATTCATATTAGGAGCGATGACGTCATGATAGATTCATATTCGGAGCGATGACGTCATGATAGATTCATATTAGGAGCGATGACGTCATGCTAGATTCATATTAGGAGCGATGACGTCATGCTAGATTCATATTAGGAGCGATGACGTCATGATAGATTCATACTAGGAGCGATGACGTCATGATAGATTCATATTAGGAGCGATGACGTCATGCTGGATTCATATTAGGAGCGATGACGTCATGCTGGATTCATATTAGGAGCGATGACGTCATGCTAGATTCATATTAGGAGCGATGACGTCATGCTAGATTCATATTCGGAGCGATGACGTCATGATAGATTCATATTAGGAGCGATGACGTCATACTAGATTCATATTAGGAGCGATGACGTCATGCTAGATTCATATTAGGAGCGATGACGTCATGCTAGATTCATATTAGGAGCGATGACGTCATGATAGATTCATATTAGGAGCGATGACGTCATGATAGATTCATATTAGGAGCGATGACGTCATGCTGGATTCATATTAGGAGCGATGACGTCATGATGGATTCATATTAGGAGCGATGACGTCATGCTAGATTCATATTAGGAGCGATGACGTCATGATAGATTCATATTAGGAGCGATGACGTCATGCTAGATTCATATTAGGAGCGATGACATCATGATAGATTCATATTAGGAGCGATGACGTCATGCTAGATTCATATTAGGAGCGATGACGTCATAAAAGATTCATATTAGGAGCGATGACGTCATGATAGATTCATATTAGGAGCGATGACATCATGATGGATTCATATTAGGAGCGATGACGTCATGCTAGATTCATATTAGGAACGATGACGTCATGCTAGATTCATATTAGGAGCGATGGCGTCATTACAGATTCATATTAGGAACGATGACGTCATGCTAGATTCATATTAGGAGCAATGACGTCATGATAGATTCATATTAGGAGCGATGATGTCATGACAGATTCATATTAGGAGCGATGACGTCATGCTAGATTCATATTAGGAGCGATGACGTCATGCTAGATTCATAATAGGAGCGATGACGTCATAATAGATTCATATTAGGAGCGATGACGTCATGATAGATTCATATTAGGAGCGATGACGTCATGATAGATTCATATTAGGAGTGATGACGTCATGCTAGATTGATATTAGGAGCGATGACGTCATGATAGAGTCATATTAGGAGCGATGACGTCATGATAGATTCATATTAGGAGCGATGACGTCATGCTAGATTCATATTAGGAGCGATGACGTCATGCTAGATTCATATTAGGAGCGATGACGTCATTATAGATTCATATTAGGAGCGATGACGTCATGCTAGATTCATATTAGGAGCGACGACGTCATGATAGATTCATATTAGGAGCGATGACGTCATGCTAGATTCATATTAGGAGCGATGACGTCATGATAGATTCATATTAGGAGCGATGACGTCATGCTAGATTCATATTAGGAGCGATGACGTCATGCTAGATCCATATTAGGAGCGATGATGTCATGATAGATTCATATTAGGAGCGATGACGTCATGATGGATTCATATTAGGAGCGATGACATCATGATGGATTCATATTAGGAGCGATGACGTCATGATAGATTCATATTAGGAGCGATGACATCATGATGGATTCATATTAGGAGCGATGACGTCTTGATGGATTCATATTCGGAGCCATGACGTCATGATAGATTCATATTAAGAGCGATGACGTCATGATAGATTCATATTAGGAGCGATGACGTCATGATAGATTCATATTAGGAGCGATGACGTCATGCTAGATTCATATTAGGAGCGATGACATCATGCTAGATTCATATTAGGAGCAATGACGTCATGCTAGATTCATATTAGGAGCGATGACGTCATTATAGATTCATATTAGGAGCGATGACGTCATGCTAGATTCATATTAGGAGCGATGACGTCATGATGGATTCATATTCGGAGCGATGACGTCATGCTAGATTCATATTAGGAGCGATGACATCATGATAGATTCATATTAGGAGCGATGACGTCATGATTGATTCATATTCGGAGCGATGACGTCATGATAGATTCATATTAGGAGCGATGATGTCATACTAGATTCATATTAGGAGCGATGACGTCATGCTAGATTCATATTAGGAGCGATGACGTCATGCTAGATTCATATTAGGAGCGATGACGTCATGATAGATTCATACTAGGAGCGATGACGTCATGATAGATTCATATTAGGAGCGATGACGTCATGCTGGATTCATATTAGGAGCGATGACGTCATGATGGATTCATATTAGGAGCGATGACGTCATGCTAGATTCGTATTAGGAGCGATGACGTCATGCTGGATTCATATTAGGAGCGACGACGTCATGATAGATTCATATTAGGAGAGATGACATCATGATGGATTCATATTAGGAGCGATGACGTCATGACAGATTCATACTAGGAGCGATGACGTCATGATAGATTCATATTAGGAGCGATGACGTCATGCTAAATTCATATTAGGAGCGATGACGTCATGATAGATTCATATTAGGAGCGATGACGTCATGATAGATTCATATTAGGAGCGATGACGTCATGCTAGATTCATATTAGGAGCGATGATGTCATGCTACATTCATATTAGGAGCGATGACGTCATGATAGATTCATACTAGGAGCGATGACGTCATGATAGATTCATATTAGGAGCGATGACGTCATGCTAGATTCATATTAGGAGCGATGACGTCATGATAGATTCATACTAGGAGCGATGACGTCATGATAGATTCATACTAGGAGCGATGATGTCATGATAGATTCATATTAGGAGCGATGACGTCATGATAGGTTCATATTAGGAGCGATGACGTCATGCTGGATTCATATTAGGAGCGATGACGTCATGCTAGATTCATATTAGGAGCGATGACGTCATGATAGATTCATATTAGGAGCGACGACGTCATGCTAGATTCATATTAGGAGCGATGACGTCATGCTAGATTCATATTAGGAGCGATGACGTCATGATAGATTCATACTAGGAGCGATGACGTCATGCTAGATTCATATTAGGAGCGATGACGTCATGCTAGATTCATATTAGGAGCGATGACGTCATGATAGATTCATATTAGGAGCGATGACGTCATGCTAGATTCATATTAGGAGTGATGACGTCATGATAGATTCATATTAGGAGCGATGACGTCATGCTAGATTCATATTAGGAGCGATGACGTCATGATAGATTCATATTAGGAGCGATGATGTCATGATAGATTCATATTAGGAGCGATGACGTCATGATAGATTCATATTAAGAGCGATGACGTCATTATAGATTCATATTAGGAGCGATGACGTCATGCTAGATTCATATTAGGAGCGACGACGTCATGATAGATTCATATTAGGAGCGATGACGTCATGCTAGATTCATATTAGGAGCGATGACGTCATGATAGATTCATATTAGGAGCGATGACGTCATGCTAGATTCATATTAGGAGCGATGACGTCATGCTAGATCCATATTAGGAGCGATGATGTCATGATAGATTCATATTAAGAGCGATGACGTCATGATGGATTCATATTAGGAGCGATGACATCATGATGGATTCATATTAGGAGCGATGACGTCATGATAGATTCATATTAGGAGCGATGACATCATGATGGATTCATATTAGGAGCGATGACGTCTTGATGGATTCATATTCGGAGCCATGACGTCATGATAGATTCATATTAAGAGCGATGACATCATGATAGATTCATATTAGGAGCGATGACGTCATGATAGATTCATATTAGGAGCGATGACGTCATGCTAGATTCATATTAGGAGCAATGACGTCATGCTAGATTCATATTAGGAGCAATGACGTCATGCTAGATTCATATTAGGAGCGATGACGTCATTATAGATTCATATTAGGAGCGATGACGTCATGCTAGATTCATATTAGGAGCGATGACGTCATGATGGATTCATATTCGGAGCGATGACGTCATGCTAGATTCATATTAGGAGCGATGACGTCATGATAGATTCATATTAGGAGCGATGACGTCATGATTGATTCATATTCGGAGCGATGACGTCATGATAGATTCATATTAGGAGCGATGACGTCATACTAGATTCATATTCGGAGCGATGACGTCATGATAGATTCATATTAGGAGCGATGACGTCATACTAGATTCATATTAGGAGCGATGACGTCATGCTAGATTCATATTAGGAGCGATGACGTCATGCTAGATTCATATTAGGAGCGATGACGTCATGATAGATTCATACTAGGAGCGATGACGTCATGATAGATTCATATTAGGAGCGATGACGTCATGCTGGATTCATATTAGGAGCGATGACGTCATGATGGATTCATATTAGGAGCGATGACGTCATGCTAGATTCGTATTAGGAGCGATGACGTCATGCTGGATTCATATTAGGAGCGACGACGTCATGATAGATTCATATTAGGAGCGATGACGTCATGATAGATTCATATTAGGAGCGATGACGTCATGCTAGATTCATATTAGGAGCGATGACATCATGCTAGATTCATATTAGGAGCAATGACGTCATGCTAGATTCATATTAGGAGCGATGACGTCATTATAGATTCATATTAGGAGCGATGACGTCATGCTAGATTCATATTAGGAGCGATGACGTCATGATGGATTCATATTCGGAGCGATGACGTCATGCTAGATTCATATTAGGAGCGATGACGTCATGATAGATTCATATTAGGAGCGATGACGTCATGATTGATTCATATTCGGAGCGATGACGTCATGATAGATTCATATTAGGAGCGATGACGTCATACTAGATTCATATTCGGAGCGATGACGTCATGATAGATTCATATTAGGAGCGATGACGTCATACTAGATTCATATTAGGAGCGATGACGTCATGCTAGATTCATATTAGGAGCGATGACGTCATGCTAGATTCATATTAGGAGCGATGACGTCATGATAGATTCATACTAGGAGCGATGACGTCATGATAGATTCATATTAGGAGCGATGACGTCATGCTGGATTCATATTAGGAGCGATGACGTCATGATGGATTCATATTAGGAGCGATGACGTCATGCTAGATTCGTATTAGGAGCGATGACGTCATGCTGGATTCATATTAGGAGCGACGACGTCATGATAGATTCATATTAGGAGCGATGACGTCATGATAGATTCATATTAGGAGCCATGACGTCATGCTAGATTCATATTAGGAGCGACGACGTCATGCTAGATTCATATTAGGAGCGATGACGTCATGATAGATTCATATTAGGAGCGATGACGTCATGCTAGATTCATATTAGGAGCGATGACGTCATGCTAGATTCATATTAGGAGCGATGACGTCATGCTAGATTCATATTAGGAGCGATGACGTCATGCTAGATTCATATTAGGAGCCATGAAGTCATGCTAGATTCATATTAGGAGCGATGACGTCATGATAGATTCATATTAGGAGCGATGACGTCATGATAGATTCATATTAGGAACGATGACGTCATGATAGATTCATATTAGGAGCGATGACGTCATGATAGATTCATATTAGGAGCGATGACGTCATGATAGATTCATATTAGGAGCGATGACGTCATGATAGATTCATTTTAGGAGCGATGACGTCATGATGGATTCATATTAGGAGCGATGACGTCATGCTAGATTCATATTAGGAGCGATGACGTCATGCTAGATTCATATTAGGAGCGATGACGTCATGATGGATTCATATTAGGAGTTATGACGTCATGATAGATTCATATTAGGAGCGATGACGTCACGCTAGATTCATATTAGGAGCGATGACGTCATGCTAGATTCATATTAGGAGCCATGAAGTCATGCTAGATTCATATTAGGAGCGATGACGTCATGATAGATTCATATTAGGAGCGATGACGTCATGATAGATTCATATTAGGAACGATGACGTCATGATAGATTCATATTAGGAGCGATGACGTCATGATAGATTCATATTAGGAGCGATGACGTCATGATAGATTCATATTAGGAGCGATGACGTCATGATAGATTCATTTTAGGAGCGATGACGTCATGATGGATTCATATTAGGAGCGATGACGTCATGCTAGATTCATATTAGGAGCCATGAAGTCATGCTAGATTCATATTAGGAGCGATGACGTCATGATAGATTCATATTAGGAGCGATGACGTCATGATAGATTCATATTAGGAACGATGACGTCATGCTAGATTCATATTAGGAGCGATGACGTCATGCTGGATTCATATTAGGAGCGATGACGTCTTGATAGATTCATATTAGGAGCGATGACGTCATGCTAGATTCATATTAGGAGCGATGACGTCATGATAGATTCATATTAGGAGCCATGACGTCATGCTAGATTCATATTAGGAGCGATGACGTCACGCTAGATTCATATTAGGAGCGATGACGTCATGATGGATTCATATTAGGAGCGATGACGTCATGATAGATTCATATTAGGAGCCATGACGTCATGATAGATTCATATTAGGAGCGATGACGTCATGCTAGATTCATATTAGGAGCGATGACGCCATGCTAGATTCATATTAGGAGCGATGATGTCATGCTAGATTCATATTAGGAGCCATGACGTCATGCTAGATTCATATTAGGAGCGATGACGTCATGCTAGATTCATATTAGGAGCGATGACGTCATGATAGATTCATATTAGGAGCGATGACGTCATGCTAGATTCATATTAGGAGCGATGACGTCATGATAGATTCATATTAGGAGCGATGACGTCATGCTAGATTCATATTAGGAGCGATGACGTCATGATAGATTCATATTAGGAGCGATGACGTCATGATAGATTCATATTAGGAGCGATGACGTCTTGATAGATTCATATTAGGAGCGATGACGTCATGCTAGATTCATATTAGGAGCGATGACGTCATTATAGATTCATATTAGGAGCGATGACGTCATGATAGATTCATATTAGGAGCGATGACGTCATGCTAGATTCATATTAGGAGCGATGACGTCATGATAGATTCATATTAGGAGCGATGACGTCATGATAGATTCATATTAGGAGCGATGACGTCATGCTAGATTCATATTAGGAGCGATGACGTCATTATAGATTCATATTCGGAGCGATGACGTCATGCTAGATTCATATTAGGAGCGATGACGTCATGCTAGATTCATATTAGGAGCGATGACGTCATGATAGATTCATATTAGGAGCCATGACGTCATGCTAGATTCATATTAGGAGCGATGACGTCACGCTAGATTCATATTAGGAGCGATGACGTCATGATAGATTCATTTTAGGAGCGATGACGTCATGATGGATTCATATTAGGAGCGATGACGTCATGCTAGATTCATATTAGGAGCCATGAAGTCATGCTAGATTCATATTAGGAGCGATGACGTCATGATAGATTCATATTAGGAGCGATGACGTCATGATAGATTCATATTAGGAACGATGACGTCATGCTAGATTCATATTAGGAGCGATGACGTCATGCTGGATTCATATTAGGAGCGATGACGTCTTGATAGATTCATATTAGGAGCGATGACGTCATGCTAGATTCATATTAGGAGCGATGACGTCATGATAGATTCATATTAGGAGCCATGACGTCATGTTAGATTCATATTAGGAGCGATGACGTCACGCTAGATTCATATTAGGAGCGATGACGTCATGATGGATTCATATTAGGAGCGATGACGTCATGATAGATTCATATTAGGAGCCATGACGTCATGATAGATTCATATTAGGAGCGATGACGTCATGCTAGATTCATATTAGGAGCGATGACGCCATGCTAGATTCATATTAGGAGCGATGATGTCATGCTAGATTCATATTAGGAGCCATGACGTCATGCTAGATTCATATTAGGAGCGATGACGTCATGCTAGATTCATATTAGGAGCGATGACGTCATGATAGATTCATATTAGGAGCGATGACGTCATGCTAGATTCATATTAGGAGCGATGACGTCATGATAGATTCATATTAGGAGCGATGACGTCATGCTAGATTCATATTAGGAGCGATGACGTCATGATAGATTCATATTAGGAGCGATGACGTCATGATAGATTCATATTAGGAGCGATGACGTCTTGATAGATTCATATTAGGAGCGATGACGTCATGCTAGATTCATATTAGGAGCGATGACGTCATTATAGATTCATATTAGGAGCGATGACGTCATGATAGATTCATATTAGGAGCGATGACGTCATGCTAGATTCATATTAGGAGCGATGACGTCATGATAGATTCATATTAGGAGCGATGACGTCATGATAGATTCATATTAGGAGCGATGACGTCATGCTAGATTCATATTAGGAGCGATGACGTCATTATAGATTCATATTCGGAGCGATGACGTCATGCTAGATTCATATTAGGAGCGATGACGTCATGCTAGATTCATATTAGGAGCGATGACGTCTTGATAGATTCATATTAGGAGCGATGACGTCATGCTAGATTCATATTAGGAGCGATGACGTCATGATAGATTCATATTAGGAGCCATGACGTCATGCTAGATTCATATTAGGAGCGATGACGTCACGCTAGATTCATATTAGGAGCGATGACGTCATGATAGATTCATATTAGGAGCGATGACGTCATGATAGATTCATATTAGGAGCCATGACGTCAGGATAGATTCATATTAGGAGCGATGACGTCATGCTAGATTCATATTAGGAGCGATGACGCCATGCTAGATTCATATTAGGAGCGATGATGTCATGCTAGATTCATATTAGGAGCGATGACGTCATGCTAGATTCATATTAGGAGCGATGACGTCTTGATAGATTCATATTAGGAGCGATGACGTCATGCTAGATTCATATTAGGAGCGATGACGTCATGCTAGATTCATATTAGGAGCGATGACGTCTTGATAGATTCATATTAGGAGCGATGACGTCATGCTAGATTCATATTAGGAGCGATGACGTCATGATAGATTCATATTAGGAGCCATGACGTCATGCTAGATTCATATTAGGAGCGATGACGTCATGCTAGATTCATATTAGGAGCGATGACGTCATGATAAATTCATATTAGGAGCGATGACGTCATGATAGATTCATATTAGGAGCGATGACGTCATGCTAGATTCATATTAGGAGAGATGACGTCATGCTAGATTCATATTAGGAGCGATGACGTCATGCTAGATTCATATTAGGAGCGACGACGTCATGCTAGATTCATATTAGGAGCGATGACGTCATGATAGATTCATATTAGGAGCGATGACGTCATGCTAGATTCATATTAGGAGCGATGACGTCATGCTAGATTCATATTAGGAGCGATGACGTCATGCTAGATTCATATTAGGAGCGATGACGTCATGCTAGATTCATATTAGGAGCCATGAAGTCATGCTAGATTCATATTAGGAGCGATGACGTCATGATAGATTCATATTAGGAGCGATGACGTCATGATACATTCATATTAGGAGCGATGACGTCATGCTAGATTCATATTAGGAGCGATGACGTCATGCTAGATTCATATTAGGAGCGATGACGTCATGATACATTCATATTAGGAGCGATGACGTCATGCTAGATTCATATTAGGAGCGATGACGTCATAATAGATTCATATTAGGAGCGATGACGTCATGCTAGATTCATATTAGGAGCGATGACGTCATGATAGATTCATATTCGGAGCGATGACGTCATGATAGATTCATATTAGGAGCGATGACGTCATGCTAGATTCATATTAGGAGCGATGACGTCATGCTAGATTCATATTAGGAGCGATGACGTCATGATAGATTCATACTAGGAGCGATGACGTCATGATAGATTCATATTAGGAGCGATGACGTCATGCTGGATTCATATTAGGAGCGATGACGTCATGCTGGATTCATATTAGGAGCGATGACGTCATGCTAGATTCATATTAGGAGCGATGACGTCATGCTAGATTCATATTCGGAGCGATGACGTCATGATAGATTCATATTAGGAGCGATGACGTCATACTAGATTCATATTAGGAGCGATGACGTCATGCTAGATTCATATTAGGAGCGATGACGTCATGCTAGATTCATATTAGGAGCGATGACGTCATGATAGATTCATATTAGGAGCGATGACGTCATGATAGATTCATATTAGGAGCGATGACGTCATGCTGGATTCATATTAGGAGCGATGACGTCATGATGGATTCATATTAGGAGCGATGACGTCATGCTAGATTCATATTAGGAGCGATGACGTCATGATAGATTCATATTAGGAGCGATGACGTCATGCTAGATTCATATTAGGAGCGATGACATCATGATAGATTCATATTAGGAGCGATGACGTCATGCTAGATTCATATTAGGAGCGATGACGTCATAAAAGATTCATATTAGGAGCGATGACGTCATGATAGATTCATATTAGGAGCGATGACATCATGATGGATTCATATTAGGAGCGATGACGTCATGCTAGATTCATATTAGGAACGATGACGTCATGCTAGATTCATATTAGGAGCGATGGCGTCATTACAGATTCATATTAGGAACGATGACGTCATGCTAGATTCATATTAGGAGCAATGACGTCATGATAGATTCATATTAGGAGCGATGATGTCATGACAGATTCATATTAGGAGCGATGACGTCATGCTAGATTCATATTAGGAGCGATGACGTCATGCTAGATTCATAATAGGAGCGATGACGTCATAATAGATTCATATTAGGAGCGATGACGTCATGATAGATTCATATTAGGAGCGATGACGTCATGATAGATTCATATTAGGAGTGATGACGTCATGCTAGATTGATATTAGGAGCGATGACGTCATGATAGAGTCATATTAGGAGCGATGACGTCATGATAGATTCATATTAGGAGCGATGACGTCATGCTAGATTCATATTAGGAGCGATGACGTCATGCTAGATTCATATTAGGAGCGATGACGTCATTATAGATTCATATTAGGAGCGATGACGTCATGCTAGATTCATATTAGGAGCGACGACGTCATGATAGATTCATATTAGGAGCGATGACGTCATGCTAGATTCATATTAGGAGCGATGACGTCATGATAGATTCATATTAGGAGCGATGACGTCATGCTAGATTCATATTAGGAGCGATGACGTCATGCTAGATCCATATTAGGAGCGATGATGTCATGATAGATTCATATTAGGAGCGATGACGTCATGATGGATTCATATTAGGAGCGATGACATCATGATGGATTCATATTAGGAGCGATGACGTCATGATAGATTCATATTAGGAGCGATGACATCATGATGGATTCATATTAGGAGCGATGACGTCTTGATGGATTCATATTCGGAGCCATGACGTCATGATAGATTCATATTAAGAGCGATGACGTCATGATAGATTCATATTAGGAGCGATGACGTCATGATAGATTCATATTAGGAGCGATGACGTCATGCTAGATTCATATTAGGAGCGATGACATCATGCTAGATTCATATTAGGAGCAATGACGTCATGCTAGATTCATATTAGGAGCGATGACGTCATTATAGATTCATATTAGGAGCGATGACGTCATGCTAGATTCATATTAGGAGCGATGACGTCATGATGGATTCATATTCGGAGCGATGACGTCATGCTAGATTCATATTAGGAGCGATGACATCATGATAGATTCATATTAGGAGCGATGACGTCATGATTGATTCATATTCGGAGCGATGACGTCATGATAGATTCATATTAGGAGCGATGACGTCATACTAGATTCATATTAGGAGCGATGACGTCATGCTAGATTCATATTAGGAGCGATGACGTCATGCTAGATTCATATTAGGAGCGATGACGTCATGATAGATTCATACTAGGAGCGATGACGTCATGATAGATTCATATTAGGAGCGATGACGTCATGCTGGATTCATATTAGGAGCGATGACGTCATGATGGATTCATATTAGGAGCGATGACGTCATGCTAGATTCGTATTAGGAGCGATGACGTCATGCTGGATTCATATTAGGAGCGACGACGTCATGATAGATTCATATTAGGAGAGATGACATCATGATGGATTCATATTAGGAGCGATGACGTCATGACAGATTCATACTAGGAGCGATGACGTCATGATAGATTCATATTAGGAGCGATGACGTCATGCTAAATTCATATTAGGAGCGATGACGTCATGATAGATTCATATTAGGAGCGATGACGTCATGATAGATTCATATTAGGAGCGATGACGTCATGCTAGATTCATATTAGGAGCGATGATGTCATGCTACATTCATATTAGGAGCGATGACGTCATGATAGATTCATACTAGGAGCGATGACGTCATGATAGATTCATATTAGGAGCGATGACGTCATGCTAGATTCATATTAGGAGCGATGACGTCATGATAGATTCATACTAGGAGCGATGACGTCATGATAGATTCATACTAGGAGCGATGATGTCATGATAGATTCATATTAGGAGCGATGACGTCATGATAGGTTCATATTAGGAGCGATGACGTCATGCTGGATTCATATTAGGAGCGATGACGTCATGCTAGATTCATATTAGGAGCGATGACGTCATGATAGATTCATATTAGGAGCGACGACGTCATGCTAGATTCATATTAGGAGCGATGACGTCATGCTAGATTCATATTAGGAGCGATGACGTCATGATAGATTCATACTAGGAGCGATGACGTCATGCTAGATTCATATTAGGAGCGATGACGTCATGCTAGATTCATATTAGGAGCGATGACGTCATGATAGATTCATATTAGGAGCGATGACGTCATGCTAGATTCATATTAGGAGTGATGACGTCATGATAGATTCATATTAGGAGCGATGACGTCATGCTAGATTCATATTAGGAGCGATGACGTCATGATAGATTCATATTAGGAGCGATGATGTCATGATAGATTCATATTAGGAGCGATGACGTCATGATAGATTCATATTAAGAGCGATGACGTCATTATAGATTCATATTAGGAGCGATGACGTCATGCTAGATTCATATTAGGAGCGACGACGTCATGATAGATTCATATTAGGAGCGATGACGTCATGCTAGATTCATATTAGGAGCGATGACGTCATGATAGATTCATATTAGGAGCGATGACGTCATGCTAGATTCATATTAGGAGCGATGACGTCATGCTAGATCCATATTAGGAGCGATGATGTCATGATAGATTCATATTAAGAGCGATGACGTCATGATGGATTCATATTAGGAGCGATGACATCATGATGGATTCATATTAGGAGCGATGACGTCATGATAGATTCATATTAGGAGCGATGACATCATGATGGATTCATATTAGGAGCGATGACGTCTTGATGGATTCATATTCGGAGCCATGACGTCATGATAGATTCATATTAAGAGCGATGACATCATGATAGATTCATATTAGGAGCGATGACGTCATGATAGATTCATATTAGGAGCGATGACGTCATGCTAGATTCATATTAGGAGCAATGACGTCATGCTAGATTCATATTAGGAGCAATGACGTCATGCTAGATTCATATTAGGAGCGATGACGTCATTATAGATTCATATTAGGAGCGATGACGTCATGCTAGATTCATATTAGGAGCGATGACGTCATGATGGATTCATATTCGGAGCGATGACGTCATGCTAGATTCATATTAGGAGCGATGACGTCATGATAGATTCATATTAGGAGCGATGACGTCATGATTGATTCATATTCGGAGCGATGACGTCATGATAGATTCATATTAGGAGCGATGACGTCATACTAGATTCATATTCGGAGCGATGACGTCATGATAGATTCATATTAGGAGCGATGACGTCATACTAGATTCATATTAGGAGCGATGACGTCATGCTAGATTCATATTAGGAGCGATGACGTCATGCTAGATTCATATTAGGAGCGATGACGTCATGATAGATTCATACTAGGAGCGATGACGTCATGATAGATTCATATTAGGAGCGATGACGTCATGCTGGATTCATATTAGGAGCGATGACGTCATGATGGATTCATATTAGGAGCGATGACGTCATGCTAGATTCGTATTAGGAGCGATGACGTCATGCTGGATTCATATTAGGAGCGACGACGTCATGATAGATTCATATTAGGAGCGATGACGTCATGATAGATTCATATTAGGAGCGATGACGTCATGCTAGATTCATATTAGGAGCGATGACATCATGCTAGATTCATATTAGGAGCAATGACGTCATGCTAGATTCATATTAGGAGCGATGACGTCATTATAGATTCATATTAGGAGCGATGACGTCATGCTAGATTCATATTAGGAGCGATGACGTCATGATGGATTCATATTCGGAGCGATGACGTCATGCTAGATTCATATTAGGAGCGATGACGTCATGATAGATTCATATTAGGAGCGATGACGTCATGATTGATTCATATTCGGAGCGATGACGTCATGATAGATTCATATTAGGAGCGATGACGTCATACTAGATTCATATTCGGAGCGATGACGTCATGATAGATTCATATTAGGAGCGATGACGTCATACTAGATTCATATTAGGAGCGATGACGTCATGCTAGATTCATATTAGGAGCGATGACGTCATGCTAGATTCATATTAGGAGCGATGACGTCATGATAGATTCATACTAGGAGCGATGACGTCATGATAGATTCATATTAGGAGCGATGACGTCATGCTGGATTCATATTAGGAGCGATGACGTCATGATGGATTCATATTAGGAGCGATGACGTCATGCTAGATTCGTATTAGGAGCGATGACGTCATGCTGGATTCATATTAGGAGCGACGACGTCATGATAGATTCATATTAGGAGCGATGACGTCATGATAGATTCATATTAGGAGCCATGACGTCATGCTAGATTCATATTAGGAGCGACGACGTCATGCTAGATTCATATTAGGAGCGATGACGTCATGATAGATTCATATTAGGAGCGATGACGTCATGCTAGATTCATATTAGGAGCGATGACGTCATGCTAGATTCATATTAGGAGCGATGACGTCATGCTAGATTCATATTAGGAGCGATGACGTCATGCTAGATTCATATTAGGAGCCATGAAGTCATGCTAGATTCATATTAGGAGCGATGACGTCATGATAGATTCATATTAGGAGCGATGACGTCATGATAGATTCATATTAGGAACGATGACGTCATGATAGATTCATATTAGGAGCGATGACGTCATGATAGATTCATATTAGGAGCGATGACGTCATGATAGATTCATATTAGGAGCGATGACGTCATGATAGATTCATTTTAGGAGCGATGACGTCATGATGGATTCATATTAGGAGCGATGACGTCATGCTAGATTCATATTAGGAGCGATGACGTCATGCTAGATTCATATTAGGAGCGATGACGTCATGATGGATTCATATTAGGAGTTATGACGTCATGATAGATTCATATTAGGAGCGATGACGTCACGCTAGATTCATATTAGGAGCGATGACGTCATGCTAGATTCATATTAGGAGCCATGAAGTCATGCTAGATTCATATTAGGAGCGATGACGTCATGATAGATTCATATTAGGAGCGATGACGTCATGATAGATTCATATTAGGAACGATGACGTCATGATAGATTCATATTAGGAGCGATGACGTCATGATAGATTCATATTAGGAGCGATGACGTCATGATAGATTCATATTAGGAGCGATGACGTCATGATAGATTCATTTTAGGAGCGATGACGTCATGATGGATTCATATTAGGAGCGATGACGTCATGCTAGATTCATATTAGGAGCCATGAAGTCATGCTAGATTCATATTAGGAGCGATGACGTCATGATAGATTCATATTAGGAGCGATGACGTCATGATAGATTCATATTAGGAACGATGACGTCATGCTAGATTCATATTAGGAGCGATGACGTCATGCTGGATTCATATTAGGAGCGATGACGTCTTGATAGATTCATATTAGGAGCGATGACGTCATGCTAGATTCATATTAGGAGCGATGACGTCATGATAGATTCATATTAGGAGCCATGACGTCATGCTAGATTCATATTAGGAGCGATGACGTCACGCTAGATTCATATTAGGAGCGATGACGTCATGATGGATTCATATTAGGAGCGATGACGTCATGATAGATTCATATTAGGAGCCATGACGTCATGATAGATTCATATTAGGAGCGATGACGTCATGCTAGATTCATATTAGGAGCGATGACGCCATGCTAGATTCATATTAGGAGCGATGATGTCATGCTAGATTCATATTAGGAGCCATGACGTCATGCTAGATTCATATTAGGAGCGATGACGTCATGCTAGATTCATATTAGGAGCGATGACGTCATGATAGATTCATATTAGGAGCGATGACGTCATGCTAGATTCATATTAGGAGCGATGACGTCATGATAGATTCATATTAGGAGCGATGACGTCATGCTAGATTCATATTAGGAGCGATGACGTCATGATAGATTCATATTAGGAGCGATGACGTCATGATAGATTCATATTAGGAGCGATGACGTCTTGATAGATTCATATTAGGAGCGATGACGTCATGCTAGATTCATATTAGGAGCGATGACGTCATTATAGATTCATATTAGGAGCGATGACGTCATGATAGATTCATATTAGGAGCGATGACGTCATGCTAGATTCATATTAGGAGCGATGACGTCATGATAGATTCATATTAGGAGCGATGACGTCATGATAGATTCATATTAGGAGCGATGACGTCATGCTAGATTCATATTAGGAGCGATGACGTCATTATAGATTCATATTCGGAGCGATGACGTCATGCTAGATTCATATTAGGAGCGATGACGTCATGCTAGATTCATATTAGGAGCGATGACGTCATGATAGATTCATATTAGGAGCCATGACGTCATGCTAGATTCATATTAGGAGCGATGACGTCACGCTAGATTCATATTAGGAGCGATGACGTCATGATAGATTCATTTTAGGAGCGATGACGTCATGATGGATTCATATTAGGAGCGATGACGTCATGCTAGATTCATATTAGGAGCCATGAAGTCATGCTAGATTCATATTAGGAGCGATGACGTCATGATAGATTCATATTAGGAGCGATGACGTCATGATAGATTCATATTAGGAACGATGACGTCATGCTAGATTCATATTAGGAGCGATGACGTCATGCTGGATTCATATTAGGAGCGATGACGTCTTGATAGATTCATATTAGGAGCGATGACGTCATGCTAGATTCATATTAGGAGCGATGACGTCATGATAGATTCATATTAGGAGCCATGACGTCATGTTAGATTCATATTAGGAGCGATGACGTCACGCTAGATTCATATTAGGAGCGATGACGTCATGATGGATTCATATTAGGAGCGATGACGTCATGATAGATTCATATTAGGAGCCATGACGTCATGATAGATTCATATTAGGAGCGATGACGTCATGCTAGATTCATATTAGGAGCGATGACGCCATGCTAGATTCATATTAGGAGCGATGATGTCATGCTAGATTCATATTAGGAGCCATGACGTCATGCTAGATTCATATTAGGAGCGATGACGTCATGCTAGATTCATATTAGGAGCGATGACGTCATGATAGATTCATATTAGGAGCGATGACGTCATGCTAGATTCATATTAGGAGCGATGACGTCATGATAGATTCATATTAGGAGCGATGACGTCATGCTAGATTCATATTAGGAGCGATGACGTCATGATAGATTCATATTAGGAGCGATGACGTCATGATAGATTCATATTAGGAGCGATGACGTCTTGATAGATTCATATTAGGAGCGATGACGTCATGCTAGATTCATATTAGGAGCGATGACGTCATTATAGATTCATATTAGGAGCGATGACGTCATGATAGATTCATATTAGGAGCGATGACGTCATGCTAGATTCATATTAGGAGCGATGACGTCATGATAGATTCATATTAGGAGCGATGACGTCATGATAGATTCATATTAGGAGCGATGACGTCATGCTAGATTCATATTAGGAGCGATGACGTCATTATAGATTCATATTCGGAGCGATGACGTCATGCTAGATTCATATTAGGAGCGATGACGTCATGCTAGATTCATATTAGGAGCGATGACGTCTTGATAGATTCATATTAGGAGCGATGACGTCATGCTAGATTCATATTAGGAGCGATGACGTCATGATAGATTCATATTAGGAGCCATGACGTCATGCTAGATTCATATTAGGAGCGATGACGTCACGCTAGATTCATATTAGGAGCGATGACGTCATGATAGATTCATATTAGGAGCGATGACGTCATGATAGATTCATATTAGGAGCCATGACGTCAGGATAGATTCATATTAGGAGCGATGACGTCATGCTAGATTCATATTAGGAGCGATGACGCCATGCTAGATTCATATTAGGAGCGATGATGTCATGCTAGATTCATATTAGGAGCGATGACGTCATGCTAGATTCATATTAGGAGCGATGACGTCTTGATAGATTCATATTAGGAGCGATGACGTCATGCTAGATTCATATTAGGAGCGATGACGTCATGCTAGATTCATATTAGGAGCGATGACGTCTTGATAGATTCATATTAGGAGCGATGACGTCATGCTAGATTCATATTAGGAGCGATGACGTCATGATAGATTCATATTAGGAGCCATGACGTCATGCTAGATTCATATTAGGAGCGATGACGTCATGCTAGATTCATATTAGGAGCGATGACGTCATGATAAATTCATATTAGGAGCGATGACGTCATGATAGATTCATATTAGGAGCGATGACGTCATGCTAGATTCATATTAGGAGAGATGACGTCATGCTAGATTCATATTAGGAGCGATGACGTCATGCTAGATTCATATTAGGAGCGACGACGTCATGCTAGATTCATATTAGGAGCGATGACGTCATGATAGATTCATATTAGGAGCGATGACGTCATGCTAGATTCATATTAGGAGCGATGACGTCATGCTAGATTCATATTAGGAGCGATGACGTCATGCTAGATTCATATTAGGAGCGATGACGTCATGCTAGATTCATATTAGGAGCCATGAAGTCATGCTAGATTCATATTAGGAGCGATGACGTCATGATAGATTCATATTAGGAGCGATGACGTCATGATAGATTCATATTAGGAACGATGACGTCATGATAGATTCATATTAGGAGCGATGACGTCATGATAGATTCATATTAGGAGCGATGACGTCATGATAGATTCATATTAGGAGCGATGACGTCATGATAGATTCATTTTAGGAGCGATGACGTCATGATGGATTCATATTAGGAGCGATGACGTCATGCTAGATTCATATTAGGAGCGATGACGTCATGCTAGATTCATATTAGGAGCGATGACGTCATGATGGATTCATATTAGGAGTTATGACGTCATGATAGATTCATATTAGGAGCGATGACGTCACGCTAGATTCATATTAGGAGCGATGACGTCATGCTAGATTCATATTAGGAGCCATGAAGTCATGCTAGATTCATATTAGGAGCGATGACGTCATGATAGATTCATATTAGGAGCGATGACGTCATGATAGATTCATATTAGGAACGATGACGTCATGATAGATTCATATTAGGAGCGATGACGTCATGATAGATTCATATTAGGAGCGATGACGTCATGATAGATTCATATTAGGAGCGATGACGTCATGATAGATTCATTTTAGGAGCGATGACGTCATGATGGATTCATATTAGGAGCGATGACGTCATGCTAGATTCATATTAGGAGCCATGAAGTCATGCTAGATTCATATTAGGAGCGATGACGTCATGATAGATTCATATTAGGAGCGATGACGTCATGATAGATTCATATTAGGAACGATGACGTCATGCTAGATTCATATTAGGAACGATGACGTCATGCTAGATTCATATTAGGAGCGATGACGTCATGCTAGATTCATATTAGGAGCGATGACGTCTTGATAGATTCATATTAGGAGCGATGACGTCATGCTAGATTCATATTAGGAGCGATGACGTCATGATAGATTCATATTAGGAGCCATGACGTCATGCTAGATTCATATTAGGAGCGATGACGTCACGCTAGATTCATATTAGGAGCGATGACGTCATGATAGATTCATATTAGGAGCGATGACGTCATGATAGATTCATATTAGGAGCCATGACGTCATGATAGATTCATATTAGGAGCGATGACGTCATGCTAGATTCATATTAGGAGCGATGACGCCATGCTAGATTCATATTAGGAGCGATGATGTCATGCTAGATTCATATTAGGAGCGATGACGTCATGCTAGATTCATATTAGGAGCGATGACGTCATGCTAGATTCATATTAGGAGCGATGACGTCATGATAGATTCATATTAGGAGCGATGACGTCATGCTAGATTCATATTAGGAGCGATGACGTCATGATAGATTCATATTAGGAGCGATGACGTCATGCTAGATTCATATTAGGAGCGATGACGTCATGATAGATTCATATTAGGAGCGATGACGTCATGATAGATTCATATTAGGAGCGATGACGTCATGATAGATTCATATTAGGAGCGATGACGTCATGATAGATTCATATTAGGAGCGATGACGTCATGATAGATTCATATTAGGAGCGATGACGTCATGATAGATTCATATTAGGAGCAATGACGTCATGCTAGATCCATATTAGGAGCGATGACGTCATGCTAGATCCATATTAGGAGCTATGACGTCATAATAGATTCATATTAGGAGCGATGACGTCATGCTAGATCCATATTAGGAGCGATGACGTCATGATAGATTCATATTAGGAGCGATGACGTCATAATAGATTCATATCAGGAGCGATGACGTCATGCTAGATCCATATTAGGAGCGATGACGTCATGATAGATTCATATTAGGAGCGATGACGTCATGCTAGATCCATATTAGGAGCTATGACGTCATAATAGATTCATATTAGGAGCGATGACGTCATGCTAGATCCATATTAGGAGCGATGACGTCATGATAGATCCATATTAGGAGCGATGACGTCATGATAGATTCATATCAGGAGCGATGACGTCATGATAGATTCATATTAGGAGCGATGACGTCATGCTAGATTCATATTAGGAGCGATGACGTCATGCTAGATTCATATTAGGAGCGATGACGTCATGATAGATTCATATTAGGAGCGACGACGTCATGATAGATTCATATTAGGAGCGATGACGTCATGCTAGATTCATATTAGGAGCGATGACGTCATGCTAGATTCATATTAGGAGCGATGACGTCCTGCTAGATCCATATTAGGAGCGATGACGTCATGCTAGATCCATATTAGGAGCTATGACGTCATAATAGATTCATATTAGGAGCGATGACGTCATGCTAGATCCATATTAGGAGCGATGACGTCATGATAGATTCATATTAGGAGCGATGACGTCATAATAGATTCATATCAGGAGCGATGACGTCATGCTAGATCCATATTAGGAGCGATGACGTCATGATAGATTCATATTAGGAGCGATGACGTCATGCTAGATCCATATTAGGAGCTATGACGTCATAATAGATTCATATTAGGAGCGATGACGTCATGCTAGATCCATATTAGGAGCGATGACGTCATGATAGATCCATATTAGGAGCGATGACGTCATGATAGATTCATATCAGGAGCGATGACGTCATGATAGATTCATATTAGGAGCGATGACGTCATGCTAGATTCATATTAGGAGCGATGACGTCATGCTAGATTCATATTAGGAGCGATGACGTCATGATAGATTCATATTAGGAGCGACGACGTCATGATAGATTCATATTAGGAGCGATGACGTCATGCTAGATTCATATTAGGAGCGATGACGTCATGCTAGATTCATATTAGGAGCGATGACGTCCTGCTAGATTCATATTAGGAGCGATGACGTCATGATAGATTCATATTAGGAGCGATGACGTCCTGCTAGATTCATATTAGGAGCGATGACGTCATGATAGATTCATATTAGGAGCGATGACGTCATGATGGATTCATATTAGGAGCGATGACGTCATGATGGATTCATATTAGGAGCGATGACGTCTTGATAGATTCATATTAGGAGCGATGACGTCATGATAGATTCATACTAGGAGCGATGACGTCATGATAGATTCATATTAGGAGCGATGACGTCATGCTAAATTCATATTAAGAGCGATGACGTCATGCTGGATTCATATTAGGAGCGATGACGTCATGCTAGATTCATATTAGGAGCGATGACGTCATTATAGATTCATATTAGAAAGCGATGACGTCATGCTAGATTCATATTAGGAGCGATGACGTCATGATAGATTCATATTAGGAGCGACGAAGTCATGATAGATTCATATTAGGAGCGATGACATCATGATAGATTCATATTAGGAGCGATGACGACATGATGGATTCATATTAGGAGCGATGATGTCATGCTAGATTCCTATTAGGAGCGATGACGTCATGATGGATTCATATTCGGAGCGATGACGTCATGATAGATTCATATTAGGAGCGATGACGTCATGATGGATTCATATTAGGAGCGATGACGTCATGATGGATTCATATTCGGAGCGATGACGTCATGATAGATTCATATTAGGAGCGATGACGTCATGATGGATTCATATTCGGAGCAATGACGTCATGCTAGATTCATATTAGGAGCGATGACGTCATGACAGATTCATACTAGGAGCGATGACGTCATGATAGATTCATATTAGGAGCGATGACGTCATGATAGATTCATATTAGGAGCGATGACGTCATGATAGATTCATATTAGGAGCGATGACGTCATGATAGATTCATATTAGGAGCGATGACGTCATGCTAGATTCATATTAGGAGCGATGACGTCATGATGGATTCATATTAGGAGCGATGACGTCATGCTAGATTCATATTAGGAGCGATGACGTCATGATAGATTCATTTTAGGAGCGATGACGTCATGATGGATTCATATTAGGAGCGATGACGTCATGCTAGATTCATATTAGGAGCCATGAAGTCATGCTAGATTCATATTAGGAGCGATGACGTCATGATAGATTCATATTAGGAGCGATGACGTCATGATAGATTCATATTAGGAACGATGACGTCATGCTAGATTCATATTAGGAGCGATGACGTCATGCTAGATTCATATTAGGAGCGATGACGTCTTGATAGATTCATATTAGGAGCGATGACGTCATGCTAGATTCATATTAGGAGCGATGACGTCATGATAGATTCATATTAGGAGCCATGACGTCATGCTAGATTCATATTAGGAGCGATGACGTCACGCTAGATTCATATTAGGAGCGATGACGTCATGATAGATTCATATTAGGAGCGATGACGTCATGATAGATTCATATTAGGAGCCATGACGTCATGATAGATTCATATTAGGAGCGATGACGTCATGCTAGATTCATATTAGGAGCGATGACGCCATGCTAGATTCATATTAGGAGCGATGATGTCATGCTAGATTCATATTAGGAGCGATGACGTCATGCTAGATTCATATTAGGAGCGATGACGTCATGCTAGATTCATATTAGGAGCGATGACGTCATGATAGATTCATATTAGGAGCGATGACGTCATGCTAGATTCATATTAGGAGCGATGACGTCATGATAGATTCATATTAGGAGCGATGACGTCATGCTAGATTCATATTAGGAGCGATGACGTCATGATAGATTCATATTAGGAGCGATGACGTCATGATAGATTCATATTAGGAGCGATGACGTCATGATAGATTCATATTAGGAGCGATGACGTCATGATAGATTCATATTAGGAGCGATGACGTCATGATAGATTCATATTAGGAGCGATGACGTCATGATAGATTCATATTAGGAGCAATGACGTCATGCTAGATCCATATTAGGAGCGATGACGTCATGCTAGATCCATATTAGGAGCTATGACGTCATAATAGATTCATATTAGGAGCGATGACGTCATGCTAGATCCATATTAGGAGCGATGACGTCATGATAGATTCATATTAGGAGCGATGACGTCATAATAGATTCATATCAGGAGCGATGACGTCATGCTAGATCCATATTAGGAGCGATGACGTCATGATAGATTCATATTAGGAGCGATGACGTCATGCTAGATCCATATTAGGAGCTATGACGTCATAATAGATTCATATTAGGAGCGATGACGTCATGCTAGATCCATATTAGGAGCGATGACGTCATGATAGATCCATATTAGGAGCGATGACGTCATGATAGATTCATATCAGGAGCGATGACGTCATGATAGATTCATATTAGGAGCGATGACGTCATGCTAGATTCATATTAGGAGCGATGACGTCATGCTAGATTCATATTAGGAGCGATGACGTCATGATAGATTCATATTAGGAGCGACGACGTCATGATAGATTCATATTAGGAGCGATGACGTCATGCTAGATTCATATTAGGAGCGATGACGTCATGCTAGATTCATATTAGGAGCGATGACGTCCTGCTAGATCCATATTAGGAGCGATGACGTCATGCTAGATCCATATTAGGAGCTATGACGTCATAATAGATTCATATTAGGAGCGATGACGTCATGCTAGATCCATATTAGGAGCGATGACGTCATGATAGATTCATATTAGGAGCGATGACGTCATAATAGATTCATATCAGGAGCGATGACGTCATGCTAGATCCATATTAGGAGCGATGACGTCATGATAGATTCATATTAGGAGCGATGACGTCATGCTAGATCCATATTAGGAGCTATGACGTCATAATAGATTCATATTAGGAGCGATGACGTCATGCTAGATCCATATTAGGAGCGATGACGTCATGATAGATCCATATTAGGAGCGATGACGTCATGATAGATTCATATCAGGAGCGATGACGTCATGATAGATTCATATTAGGAGCGATGACGTCATGCTAGATTCATATTAGGAGCGATGACGTCATGCTAGATTCATATTAGGAGCGATGACGTCATGATAGATTCATATTAGGAGCGACGACGTCATGATAGATTCATATTAGGAGCGATGACGTCATGCTAGATTCATATTAGGAGCGATGACGTCATGCTAGATTCATATTAGGAGCGATGACGTCCTGCTAGATTCATATTAGGAGCGATGACGTCATGATAGATTCATATTAGGAGCGATGACGTCCTGCTAGATTCATATTAGGAGCGATGACGTCATGATAGATTCATATTAGGAGCGATGACGTCATGATGGATTCATATTAGGAGCGATGACGTCATGATGGATTCATATTAGGAGCGATGACGTCTTGATAGATTCATATTAGGAGCGATGACGTCATGATAGATTCATACTAGGA
Organism: Nerophis lumbriciformis; assembly: GCF_033978685.3. NCBI lineage: Eukaryota > Metazoa > Chordata > Actinopteri > Syngnathiformes > Syngnathidae > Nerophis > Nerophis lumbriciformis. The sequence goes on from NC_084553.2 coordinate 980,595, forward strand.
GCGATGACGTCATGATAGATTCATATTAGGAGCGATGACGTCATGCTAAATTCATATTAAGAGCGATGACGTCATGCTGGATTCATATTAGGAGCGATGACGTCATGCTAGATTCATATTAGGAGCGATGACGTCATTATAGATTCATATTAGAAAGCGATGACGTCATGCTAGATTCATATTAGGAGCGATGACGTCATGATAGATTCATATTAGGAGCGACGAAGTCATGATAGATTCATATTAGGAGCGATGACATCATGATAGATTCATATTAGGAGCGATGACGACATGATGGATTCATATTAGGAGCGATGATGTCATGCTAGATTCCTATTAGGAGCGATGACGTCATGATGGATTCATATTCGGAGCGATGACGTCATGATAGATTCATATTAGGAGCGATGACGTCATGATGGATTCATATTAGGAGCGATGACGTCATGATGGATTCATATTCGGAGCGATGACGTCATGATAGATTCATATTAGGAGCGATGACGTCATGATGGATTCATATTCGGAGCAATGACGTCATGCTAGATTCATATTAGGAGCGATGACGTCATGACAGATTCATACTAGGAGCGATGACGTCATGATAGATTCATATTAGGAGCGATGACGTCATGATAGATTCATATTAGGAGCGATGACGTCATGATAGATTCATATTAGGAGCGATGACGTCATGATAGATTCATATTAGGAGCGATGACGTCATGCTAGATTCATATTAGGAGCGATGACGTCATGATGGATTCATATTAGGAGCGATGACGTCATGATGGATTCATATTCGGAGCGATGACGTCATGATAGATTCATATTAGGAGCGATGACGTCATGATAGATTCATATTAGGAGCGATGACGTCATGATAGATTCATATTAGGAGCGATGACGTCATGCTGGATTCATATTAGGAGCGATGACGTCATGCTAGATTCATATTATAGGCGATGACGTCATGTTAGATTCATATTAGGAGCGATGACGTCATGATAGATTCATATTAGGAGCGATGACGTCATAATAGATTCATATTAGGAGCGATGACGTCATGATAGATTCATATTAGGATCGATGACGTCATGATAGATTCATATTAGGAGCGATGACGTCTTGATAGATTCATATTAGGAGCGATGACGTCATGCTAGATTCATATTAGGAGCGATGACGTCATGCTAGATTCATATTAGGAGCGATGACGTCTTGATAGATTCATATTAGGAGCGATGACGTCATGATAGATTCATATTAGGAGCGATGACGTCATGGTAGATTCATATTAGGAGCGATGACGTCATGATAGATTCATATTAGGAGCGATGACGTCATGGTAGATTCATATTAGGAGCGATGACGTCATTTTCATGATCTGTGTGACAGTGTTTGGGTTGTTTCTTCCTGTTTGGCGCTCTTATTTATCTTCCACTTCCTGTTCTGGTGTCGTCCACACCTGCTCTTGATTAGTGAGCAGAGGACTCACCTGTAGAGATGGGATGTTCCCAAACGAGTCGAGTCTTTTGAACGGCTCTTTTAAGCGAACGACTAAAACCGAGTCGCATTCGTTAATTTGGGAGCTTTTTTTTATGCACCCGGACTAAAAAAATTAATTTAAAAAAAATTATTTTTATATTCAAATATTTTTGTCTATTTATTTGTATTTAATTTGGTTACTTTTTTTTGTTTTGTTTAGATTGTTCTGATGTAAGTGAAGCGTACAAACACTAGACAGGGCAGTGACATTTTTTTTAATTATATCCTCATTTTTATCCTAATTTTATTTACACTTTTACATACATACATGCACATTGTATTCCTACTTATTATTTGTGCTCCGATTACTTTTTTTGCTCACTCTTGGCATTCTCTCGATGAGCTTCAAGAGGTAGTCACCTGAAATGGTTTTCACTTCCACAGGTGTGCTTGAAGCTCATGGAGAGAATGCCAAGAGTGTGCAAAGAGTGGCTATTTTGAAGAAACTAGAATATAAAACATGTTTTCAGTTATTTTTTTTGTTAAGTACATAACTCCACATGTGTTCATTCCTAGTTGTGATGTGACAATCTACAATGTAAATAGTTAGGAAAATAAAGAACACGCATTGAATAAGAAGGTGTGTCCAAACTTTTGGCCTGTATTGTATGTATATATATATTTTTCACTGCGTGCTTATAAATGTGTATTAGGGTTGTACGGTATACCGGCATACCTGCCAACTACTCCGGTTTTCCCGTAATTCGTACGGTTTTCATCAACCTATTCCGGGTTACGGTTGCAGTGATAAAAAATACGGTTTTTCATTAATTAAAAAAAAAAAAGGGTGAAAACTACGCGAATTGCACCTTGTGCAGACAAGATTTTTCGATCGGACACGGAGGAATTAGCGATGTAAAAGACCACGTTGGGACAAAAAAAACACAAGTCTAATGCCGTTGCTAGCGATACAAGTGGAAAACTTTCAACGTTTTTCGTCGCCCAAACAGATTCTTTGTGATAAATGCCGAAGTTTTATTTACGGAGGCAATAATTGAGCATGGACTTCCAATCGCACTGGCTGATCACATGGGACAGTTAAATGTTTGTAATGCAACCTTTAAAAATCATTACGCGGTGATCGCGGTCCCAAAAATAAACTTTTCTTGCATGATAATGTCCAGAAAAACTCGCTTTATATTACTATAGAGTCCTTTTAACGAATGAGTTTGATGGTTTATCACACACCTTAAATGAAAGAAGTCCTTTGTTCTCCTGCACCATGCATGCGCTTTGGCCTTGCTTCGTGTTTGGTGCGCAATTGTACTGTTAAAAGTGTTTATACTATTTATGCTTTCAAGTCCAAGTTGAAGAAATCTTGTTAAATGTTGACAGCATAACTACCAAAATACAGAAGTATGTCCTTAATATTTTTGCAGTGCTATTTCTGTTGAAAAGTTCAAATGATTACATTAGAGATGTGATGTGCCACTTTTCAAGTGTCTGATGGCTTCAATTAATTTTCATTATTTTTTCATATTTTGAATTCTTTTGAAAGGCTTACAAAAAAACTACATTTGAATTGTAATTCCATGCTATTGACAGGACTATTAATTTTAATGAAGTTAGCTTACCATGTTTACAGTATGATAATTGTGATAGAAATGTGAATTTTAGGCACAGAATATTTTTTACAATTGAACAAGGCAGTAGATTATACAAGCTTGGACAGAAAGTTAATAATGACACCAATTTTTTTTTTTTTAATGGAATTGTTTAGTACTGTTTTACCATTTGTTTACTGTAAAAAGTGTTTATACTTTCAATGAACAAATTGAAGTCTTGTGAAAGGTTGACAGGATAACTGGCATTAACTGTCAAAATAATTTCAAACTATTGAAGTTAGCTTACAGAATAAACATGTCAATCAACCCATATGATTTTTGCTGTAATATTTTTGTTTTGAGAAGTCACTGTGACTGATAGAAAAGTGATGGTTTTAGCAACATTTTAACCTGTCTGAATGCTAATAATCATTTTGCGTCGGGGGGGGGCGAAGCCCTGAACCCTCCACCAGGACTTTGTCCTGGACCTACCGGGGCCTGTGGCCCTTGGACCCTGGCTACTAGGTTTTTCTGATTTCAAAAGTTGGCAGGTATGTACCGGTATTAGTATAGTACCGCCATTTTAATGAATCATATTCTGTACTATACCGCCTCTGAAAAGTACCGGTCCACTTCTCCTTAATAATGTGTAGAAAATAATAGGTGTATAAATGACACGATATGTTACTGCATACGACTAATTAGGAGTCTTTCTTTGTTTACTTACTACTAAAGGACAAGTTGTCTATTTTTTGGTACCGGTACCGGTACCAAAATATTAGTATCGGGACAACACTAATGTGTATATATTTATATACACATGGAGACTGAGCTTTACACAAGTAGACCAAAGCAGTTGAACCACTTTGGAGTTCCCCCTCAGGCAGGGAGGTGTGGGTGTGGGTGTGGGTGGAGGTGTGGGTGTGTGCAGATGGTTTTGGTTCAAGCCTGAACATTTCTCAGTACTGGTTTGGTAAGTTGACACCGAAGCAGACTGCAGGTGGGCTCCGGAGACGTGGGCCCAGCTCTTGTCAGACTTCCACAGACACGTCCACTGCAGGGGACGTATGAGTCATGCGTCGGCGGCCCCAAAAATGTGTGACATAACAAATGTTGCGTAAGCGTCTCACCGCGGCCGCCACAATGGAAGATGAACACGCTCGCTGGGGCCGCATCGTTAGTGGACGCTCACAGCTGATGACCTTTGTGGTCATGGCGTGCACCGCGTCCTCCTTCCTATTGGATCACAGGCGCCCATTAGTTGCTTCTTGTGCACGGGTGTTGTTGAGGGACAGTTTGCAAAAAGACGCCCGAGGCAAGAAGAAACATTTATCGTCTATTGGTTCCCAAACGCTTCTCACCAAGTCCCAGACGTGGGACCGAGTCATTGTTTTGCAAGTCTCAAGTCTTTGCCCTCAAGTCCCGAGTCAAGACAGGCAAGTCCCGAGTCAAGTCCAGAGTCAAAACTGGAAAGTCTCAGCTCAAGTCCCAAGTCCTGCATTTTGAGTTTCGAGTCCTTTCAAGTCCTTTTACCCACAGACTAATATATTTACACAGATTGTGTATGCTTTTTAGCGATAGGGTTAGGGTTAGGGTTGGGTTAGGGGTTAGGTTTAGGGTTAGGGTTGTGTTAGGGTTAGGATTTGGGTTTGTGTTAGGATTATGGTTTAGCGTTAGTGTTAGGGTTAGAGGGTTAGGGTTAGAGTTGTGTTAGGGTTGGGTTAGGGTTGGGTTAGGGTTAGGGTTGGGTTCGGGGTTAGGTTTAAGTTGTGTTAGGGTTAGGATTTGGGTTAGGGTTAGGGTTAGGGTTGTGTTAGGGTTTGGGTTAGGGTTAGGGTTAGGGTTGGGTTAGGGGTTAGGTTTAGGGTTAGGGTTGTGTTAGGGTTAGGATTTGGGTTTGTGTTAGGATTATGGTTTAGCGTTAGTGTTAGGGTTAGAGTTGTGTTAGGGTTAGGGTTGGGTTAGGGTTAGGGTTGGGTTCGGGGTTAGGTTTAAGGTTAGGGTTGTGTTAGGGTTAGGATTTGGGTTAGGGTTAGGGTTGTGTTAGGGTTTGGGTTAGGGTTAGGGTTAGGGTTAGGGTTGAGTTAGGGGTTAGGTTTAGGGTTAGGGTTAGGGTTAGGATTTGGGTTTGTGTTAGGATTATGGTTTAGGGTTAGAGTTGGGTTAGGGTTAGGGTTAGAGTTGGGTTAGGGGTTAGGTTTAGGGTTAGGGTTGTGTTAGGGTTAGGATTTGGGTTTGTGTTAGGATTATGGTTTAGTGTTAGGGTTAGGGTTAGGGTTGGGTTAGGGGTTAGGTTTAGGGTTAGGGTTGGGTTAGGGTTAGGATTTGGGTTTGTGTTAGGATTATGGTTTAGCGTTAGGGTTTTGGTAGGGTTAGGGTTGGGTTAGGGTTGGGGTTGGGGTTATGGTTTAGCGTTAGTGTTAGGGTTAGAGGGTTAGGGTTGTGTTAGGGTTGGGGTTGGTTAGGTTTAGAGTTGGGGTTAGGGTTAGGGTTGGGGTTAGGGTTGGGCATAAGGGTTAGGTTTGGGCATTAGGGTTAGCGTTAGGGTTAGCGTTAGCTCTAGCGTTAGGGTTATGCTTAGCGTTAGTTCTAGCGTTAGGGTTAGGCTTAGCGTTAGGGTTATTGTTAGGGTTAGGGTTGTGTTAGGGGTGAGGGTTAGGTTTAGATTTAGGGTTAGGGTTACAGTTAGGGTTAGGGTTAAGGTTAGGGTTAGAGGTTAGGGTTAGGATGTGTTAGGGTTGGGGTTAGGGTTAGGGTTGTGTCAGGGTTAGGGTTATGGTTTAGCGTTAGTGTTAAGGTTAGGGTTGGGATTAGGGTTGGGTTAGGGTTAGGTTTGGGGTTGGGTTTGGGGTTAGTGTTAGCGCTAGCATCAGGGTTAGGGTTAGGTTTATCGTTAGGGTTAGGGGTTAGGGTTTAGGGTTAGGGGTCAGGGTTAGGGTTACAGTTAGTGTTAGGTTAGATACAGTCTATAGGTCCCTAAGATATATAGATATCTAATGTATTCATACATTGTTTATGTAGCATGTATATATAACCTCATCATATTGTTTCTTCAATTTAAAAATAGCTGACCGTTTTTTCCCTTCTCTGGGATTATATTCCTAGTTTTGAACTCGGGCGTCTGGTCACTTATAACCATACTTGCCAACCTTCCCCAATTTTCCGGGAGACTCCCGAATCTCAGTGCCTCTCCCGAAAATCTCCCGGGACAACCATTCTCCCCAATTTCTCCCGATTTCCAGCCGGACAACAAGGCACGCCCCCTCCAGGTCCATGCGGACCTGAGTGAGGACAGCCTGTCGTCACGTCCGCTTTTCCTTCATATAAACAGCGTGCCGGCCCACTCACGTCATAACATCTAGGGCTTTTGGAGAGTACACAACTGCACACACAACAAGGAGGAGACCAAGCAGAAGAACGAAGAAGACACAATCATGGCGACGACGAGTAAGAAGAAGAAGTACGCTTGCAAGCAGTGTTGGGACTAACGCGTTACAAAGTAACGCCGTTAGTTTCGGCGGTAACTAGTAATCTAACGCCTTATTTTTTATATTCAGTAACTCAGTTACCGTTACTACATGATGCGTTACTGCGTTATTTTACGTTACTTTTTCATGTAGTATCGGCTAGAAACAGAAGATCTGAGTGTGTTTTATTGCAGCGCTGCAGTGGAAAAGAAAAGGCGTGCTTTGTGTGGGTGGGGGCGGGGGGGGGGACTACCATACCGCAGTTGAGGAGCGCAGGGGAGACGTTCCTCCAGGGCCTATGTACGTCTTCGGCGCTAACAACCTTCACTTTACCCGGCAGTGGGTCTTTACAGCTGAGGGTGAATGACAAGACGGGCGGTTTGTTGCAACTTTGTGACTTTATTGGACGCAGCCATCCACCAAGCTAGAGCACCTGCACGCACTCACTGTCTCCGCTCGCTCACCTCTCTCACTGACGTCACTCACCTCACATGCTGTCATATCTTAAAGGGCCACACACACACACATACGCTACTCTCATAACAACTAACAAGACATCATGGAGAAGCCAGAAGTCGAGTTTCTTAACATGGAGATATTCTCAATACTTTTCTTTTGTCGAGCACAAAGAAAATAACATTTTAGTTAAATGTAAGCTGTGTCTTGGATCAAAGATCCTATCTACTTAAAGTTAAAGTTAAAGTGCCATTATGTTGCAGCTATTTAAAATAGTTTTGTCAATTTGTTCTGGCCTGAAATAAATTGGCCCTTTGAAACATATCTTTGTCTTTGTGTGTTGTATGTAGAGCACATTGCTTTCTGAGTTCAGTGATGCAAAGTTGATCAACACATTGTATTATTCTCCAGTGCAATAACAGTACTGAAATGAAGGCTAAAAGGGCATTAATGGGAGCCTTAAAAAAAAGGGGGGGGGGGGAAAGAAGTAACTAAATAGTTACTTTTCACAGTAACGCATTACTTTTTGGTAACTGAGTTAGTAACTGAGTTACTTTTGAAATAAAGTAACTAGTAACTGTAACTAGTTACTGGTTTTCAGTAACCAACCCAACACTGCAAGTCATCAGAGAGGGTGTTGAGCATGGTTAGAAAGATAGTGACAGAGAATAGAACGAGGATGGACAATTCATCCCTAAACTCAAATTAAAATTCACAGATGCTGCCCATACCTATGCTCCTTCCAAGGCTGTGCTACTGGCTGCAAAGCATTGCACTTTCAAATACAACAATGAGTAGAGGAGCGTTATGTGTGTATATATGTGTAAATAAATGAACACTGAAATTCAAGTATTTATTTTATTTATATATGTATATATATATATGTATACATAACTACTAAATTATGCTTTCGTTTCTGTCCTTCCAACCTGCACTGTGATGGAACCCCGTCGGGAGAATTGTTGATTACCGTTGCCATGGTAGCATAAGAACTGTTCCTTGGAGAGTAACCACACTTTAACAAAACAATGTGACCCTGACGGTCCAACAATAATACATGTTGAACGCTTTAAAAGCCTGAACCAGTAAAGTTTTTGACAGATAATTCCAATTATTTGAAACTGGACCTTACATGGGTCCTTTTCAACAAATCAATGTTTTTTTGTTTTTTTTTACAAAAGTCAATTTCCATGTATGATTTTCAATTTGTATCATATTTGACACCGTCGGTCACAAAACATTATTCGATATTATTTTTTATAACAGATCAAAACATAATGTAATACATGAAATCACTGCCATATTATTTCCAAACATAAAATAATATTATTTGTCATATTTCCCCAGCTGCTCACTCATTTTGTATCATTTTCAAAGCATCTTCAATGTTGTCATTATTTGACATCCAAAAAAAAAAATTACAAACCCAACATCAGTATGAATTTTTCAATGTGAATTTTTTTTTAAGCTAAAATTTCCCCTAGTAGGGACCATCTTTTTTTATTTTTATTTAGTAATCAAATCTTCTATGGATTAATTTGTTCGATTAATCGAGTAATCTAGTAAAACACACTTTGTAGCCATGATGCAACTTTTATGTTATAAAATTGTTGAAATTAAAGAATTTTCCGCAGCGGTACTCAGTTGTAATACACTCTTCCACCACTTGTGGCAGTAATGACAATATCAAACCAACAGGAGAAGTCTGAGAAAATTCTTCAGCGCAAGAATTATGACTAAAACTGGACTATAAGTCACAGATATATACGTTATGGTTTGAGTTATTCACACAGAAATACTTTGTCAATGTTTATTTATACACCTTAATTGTTTTTAAACGGTGTCTGTAACAATAGAATAGAATAGAATACAGTTTTATTGTCATTATTACAGTGAACAGGTTTAAAGAACAACAAAATTGGAGCAGATCCCCTAAGGCATGGGTGTCAAACTCTGGCCCGCGGGCCAAATTTGGCCAGCTGTGTAATTTCATTTGGCCCTTGAGGCAATATCTCCAACATTATTGGGGGCGTGCCTCAAAGGCACTGCCTTCAACGCCCTCTACAACCTGTCGTCACGTCCACTTTTCCTCCATACAAACAGCGTGCCGGCCCAGTCACATACCAAATGCGGCTTTACACACACACACAAGTGAATGCAAAGCATACTTGGTCAACAGCCATACAGGTCACACTGAGGGTGGCCGTATAAACAACTTTAACACTGTTACAAATATGCGCCACACTGTGAACCCACACCAAACGAGAATGACAAACACATTTCGGGAGAACATCCGCACCTTAACACAACAGAACAAATACCCAGAACCCCTTGCAGCACTAACTCTTCCGGGACGCTACAATACACACCTCCCGCTAACACCAAACCCCGCCCCACAAGTTAATGTTGATATTTACCTCAGAAGGCTGCAAATAGAAAAGAGCATTAAATGTTTTATTGAAATTGTATTTAATATACCATTGATGTTTTTTCGTTTGTTTTTTGAAAGTTGATTTTGCACTATTAAGTTATATAAGCGTTCATCAGTGTAGCAAACTGAGCAATAATTAACCTTTTATTCATACACTTTCTCTTGCTACTTCAAGGCTTGAATGTTTGATTCATTCATTCATTGGAGTTGTTAGGCCTATTTTAGGGGGGCTCAAATATATATATATATATATATATATATATATATATATATATATATATATATATATATATATATATATATATATATATATATATATATATATATATATATATATATACTGTATATATATATATATATATATATACTGTATATATATATATGTATGTATTTTATTATATATATATATATATATATATATATATATATATATATATTTATATATATATATATATATATATATATATATATATATTTTTATATATATATATATATATATATATATATATATATATATATATATATATATATATATATATATATATATATATATATATATATATATAAATAAAAGAAATACTTGAATTTCAGTGTCCTCTCTACTCATTGTTGTATTTGAAAGTGCAATGCTTTGCAGCCAGTAGCACAACCTTGGAAGGAGCATAGGTATGGGCAGCATCTGTGAAATTTAATTTGCAGGAAAGGAGTGGGTTTAGGGCTGAATTGTCCATCCTCGTTCTATTCTCTGTCACTCGTCGTCGCCATGACTGCGTCTTCTTCGTTCTTCTGCTTCGTCTCCTTCTTGTTGTGTGCGCAGTTGTGCACTCTCCAAAAGCCCTAGATGTTATGACATGACTGGGCCGGCACGCTGTTTATATGGAGGAAAAGCGGACGTGACGACAGGCTGTCCTCACTCAGGTCCGCACGGACCTGGAGGGGGCGTGCCTTAAGTCCGGCTGGAAATCGGGAGAAATTCGGGAGAATGGTTGTCCCGGGGAGAGGCACTCAAATTCGGGAGTCTCCTGGTTAAATTCGGGAGGGTTGGCAAGTATGTCTGTAGCACAGCAGTAAAACGGCTGATCAAACAAAACAGAAGTCATCGTCATGGACTGACTCAATAACTCCTCACTGACGTTTTGGTGAATTTACTGAGGAATTTGTGAAACTGAAACAATACAAAAAGAATGAATTGATTAACGTGGACCCCGACTTAAACAAGTTGAAAAACTTATTGGGGTGTTACCATTTAGTGGTCAATTGTACGGAATATGTACTTCACTGTGCAACCTACTAATAAAAGTTTCAATCAATCAATCAATGTAAGTTAATAACACTAACACAGACACTTATAGACATGTTAGCATATGAGCTAATGCTAACGACGCTAGCTTGATTACATTACGATAGCACGTACAAATATGCATGAAAACACTACTATCACACATGGATAGGATAGGATAGGATAGGATAGGTCTTTATTGTCATTGCACAAGTTCAACGAAACTTTGTTTTCTGTCATGTCTGTGTGACCATGTTTTGTATTAGTCATGTTTTGTTTTGTTTAGTTATTGGACTCTTTAGTTTCTGGCTTTTCACTCCCTTGTCTTGTTTCCGTGGCAACCATTAGTTTTCACCTGTCACGTCACGCACCTGTTTCACGTTTTGAGTCATGCACCTGTTTTCGTTAATCATGTCTGTAGTATTTAAGTTCATTGTTTTCAGTTTGTCTTTCTGGCGACATCCCGCATTCATACCCCTGTCACACTCTTACCTCTGCGCACTTCTTAGTACATGCCAAGTACGTTTTTTTGTTTATTAATGCCACAGTTAGTGTTTTTGTTTAATTGTTCACAGTTTTTTGCCCACGTGCAAGTCTTTTTGTTTCGTTAGTCAAGTTTGTACATCCGCCTTGAGCGCACTTTTTGTTCCTTTGAGTGTTATAAATAAATATGTATTTACCTGCACGCCATGACCAGTCCAGCTTTACTTGCATCTCGGGAAAACAAACACACCATAGTCCACGTTTTGACAGTTTTCAGCACAAACCCGTTCAAGATTAGACAAACAAACAGTGTACAGGGTTACAGAACAGGAACGCTGATGGGTCGCCATAAGGCGCCCCGTAAAAAGATGGGGAAAAAGGTAAAACGCTGGGGAAGGATGAGTAAAAAAATACAATCTAGACTGGGCTCCTAAGGGGGCCCAGTCTGGGGTGGGAAAAAACCTCCATAGCAAAGCTCATGTAGATATTACAACGTACATCTCCAGATATCTAGCAACAGAGGGAAGGGAGTGCGGGGTCATGGTGGCAGGCCGCAGCTCTCAGGCGCTGAGCATCCTTTCATCACCCCTATGGGATTTGCTTCGACATGGGTAGCTTTAGTAAGCATAAATAGTTTTAGTTATATTGTAAAACTCTTGCTTGGAGTGATGAATGAAGAATCCTTACCAATAGAAACGCCATGACTGACAATTCTACTTCGGGTTCCGGAACTTGTCCAAAAAGGTAGCGCCATAGCACAAATAATAACGCACCTATTCAGTGTGAATGACAACTATTTGCATTATAGCCAAGAAAAAGCCATAAATTAGCTCATACTTGCCAACACTCCCGGATTTTCCGGGAGACTCCCGAAATTCAGCGCCTCTCCCAAAACAAATTTTCTCCCGAAAATCTCCCGAAATTCAGGCGGACGACCTGAGTCCGCTAACCCACAATATAAACAGCATACCTGCCCAATCACGTTATAACTGTAGAATGATGGAGGGCGAGTTCTTGGTTTCTTATGTGGGTTTATTGTGAGGCAGTTTCATTAACGTCCTCCCAGCGCGGCAACAACACACAACAACAGCAGTCACGTTTTGGTCTACCGTAAAGCAGTTCGTCTGCCGTAAACAGCAATGTTGTGACACTCTTAAACAGGACAATACTGCCATCTAGTGCATTTGATGAAAGCACTTTTTGTGCGTGCCACACAGCAATGCATCATCAGAGAGGGTGTTCAGCATGGTTCGAAAAACAGTGACAGAGAATAGAACAAGGATGGACAATTCAACCCTTAACTCAACAATGAGTAGATGAGTGTTATGTGTGTGTATATGTGTAAATAAATGAACACTGAAATTCAAGTATTTATTTTATATATATATATATATATATATATATATATATATATATATATATATATATATATATATATATATATATAAAATTAAATAAAATAAATACATATATACGTGTATATATATATAATAAAATAAATACATATATACGTGTATATATATATATAATAAAATAAATATATATATATATATTTATTTTATTATATATATATATATATATGTATACGTATATATGTATTTATTTTATTATATATATATATATATATATATATAAGAAATACTTGACGTTCAGCGAATTCTAGCTATATATATATATATATATACGTATGTATATATATATATATATATATATATATAATAAAATAAATACATATATACGTGTATATATATATATATATAATAAAATAAATACATATATACGTGTATATATATATATAATAAAATATATATATATATATATATATTTATTTATTTCATTATATATATATATATACGTATATATGTATTTATTTTATTATATATATATATATATATATATATATATATATATATATAAGAAATACTTGACGTTCAGTGAATTCTAGCTATATATATATACGTATATATATATATATATATATATATATATATATATATATATATATACGTATATATATATATAGCTAGAATTCACTAAACGTCAAGTATTTCTTATATATACCGTATTTTCCGCACTATAAGGCGCACCGGATTATTAGCCGCACCTTCTATGAATTACATATTTCATAATTTTGTCCACCAATAAGCCGCCCCGGACTAAAAGCCGCGCCTACGCTGCGCTAAAGTGAATGTCAAAAAAACGCTGCGCTAAAGTGAATGTCAAAAAAACAGTCAGATAGTTCAGTCAAACTTTAATAATATATTGAAAACCAGCGTTCTAACAACTCTGTCCCAAAATGTACGCAAATGTGCAATCACAAACATAGTAAAATTCAAAATGGTGTAGAGCAATAAATAGCAACATAATGTTGCTCGAACGTTAATGTCACAACACACAAAATAAACATAGCGCTCACCTTCTGAAGTTATTCTTCATTCGTAAATCCTTCGAATTCTTCGTCTTCGGTGTCCGAATTGAAAAGTTGCGCAAGCGTGGGATCCAAAAATGGCCGGCTCCGCCTCGTCGAAGTCATCGGATTCAGTGTCGCTGTTGTTGTGCAGCAGTTCTGTGAATCCTGCCTTCCGGAAAGCTCGGACCACAGTTGTGACCGAAACTATCTGCCCAGGCATTTACGATCCACTGGCAGATGTTGGCGTATGTCGACCGGCGCTATCTGCCCGTCTTAGTGAAGGTGTGTTCGCCTTCGGAGCTGTGTGAAAAAAGCCACCCGGCCTCTTCGCGTAAACTTCCCTTAACCACTCGCTCATCTTTTCTTCATCGCTCATCTTTTCTTCATCCATCCATCCCTTCGAGTTAGCTTTTATGATGACGCCGGCTGGAAAGGTCTCTTTTGGCAAGGTCTTCCTTTTGAATATCACCATGGGTGGAAGTTAGCATGGCAAGCTAGAACCACAGTGAAGGATGACTTCTCATTCCCTGTGGTGCGAATATTCACCGTACGTGCTCCCGTTCCACAGTGCGGTTCACAGGAATATCAGTTGCTGTGAAATACGGTAGTAATCCGTGTGCGGATGGAGAGATTGCGTCTTTTTATGAACCGGATCCTTGTCCTTTGTAGGAGCCATTTTGTGGTCTTTACAGATGTAAACAGGAAATGAAACGTACGGTGATATCCGCGCGTTTTTTCTTCTTCTTCCGGGGGCGGGTGAAGCGCTTCCTGTTCTATGGGGGCGGGTGAAGCGCTTCCTGTTCTATGGGGGCGGGTGAAGCGCTTCCTGTTCTATGGGGGCGGGTGCTTTCCTTGGCGGTTGCTTGCGTAGAAGAAGAAGCGCTTCCTGTTCTACCGGGAAAAAAGATGGCGGCTGTTTACCGAAGTTGCGAGACCGAAACTTTATGAAAATGAATCGTAATAAAGCGCACCGGGTTATTAGGCGCACTGTCAGCTTTTGAGAAAAATTGTGGTTTTTAGATGCGCCTTATAGTGCGGAAAATACGGTATATATATATATATATATATATATATATATATATATATATATATATATAATAAAATAAATACATATATACGTATATATATATATATATGTATGTGTGGGAAAAAATCACAAGACTATTTCATCTCTACAGGCCTGTTTCATGAGGGGGGGTACCCTCAATCGTCAGGAGATTTTAATGGGAGCATTCGCATACCATGGTTTATATAGGGCACAGAGTGGGTGGGTACAGGCTGGCCTAGGAGCGTGGTGATTGGCTCATGTGTTACCTAGGAGGTGTTTCCGTCTATGGCGGCATGCTGTTACAATTTCGCTGCGCTTGTTGAGGGATGACAGGTCTGGACGGTAAATAATAAACAGTTTCTCCTTCAAGCATAGGTTGCATCTTTTATTACCACTATTGTAAGGTGTGCTGGATGCAAGAATTGCATCCAGCACACAATTGCGCTCTACTACGGTATCGAGCACTATTTTTTGGATAACCTTATTAAGACATATATATATATATATATATATATATATATATATATATATATATATATATATATATATATATATATATATATATATATATATATGAAATACTTGACTTGAATTCTAGCTGTAAATATACTCCTCCCCTTTTAGCCACGCTCCCGTCCCACGCCCCCGTCCCACCCCGACCACGCCCACCCCCGCCCCCTCACCCCCACCTCCCGAAATCGGAGGTCTCAAGGTTGGCAAGTATGAATTAGCTGCACCGTTTTATAAGCCACGGGGTGCAGAGCGTAGGAAAAAAAGTAACCGGAATTTACAGTAAATACAACGTTCACGGTCTAAAGAAGGAGCAACTTGATTAAGTCGAGCTACTGAGTACCTTCCTACCAAAGTATGTATAATACTGCAGTAACTTGGATTTTCTTCACTGGGCTCATATTGACCGGTCCGACTGGACCAATGGCGCCATGACAAACGTGCCCAGCAGGTGGCGCCAGTGGGCTCTTGCCTCGGTTCAGTCGGAGCGACCCGACGCGGAATTGTTTCATCCCGGCCGAGCTGGTGCCACAAGAAGAAGGATGCGAGCCAGAGGAAGGAGGAAGGAGGAAGGAAAGGTCATAAATCCAAGTCACAAAGGACTAAATGCCCCCCCGCTGGTTTGTGGCTGAGACGCCATTACTATTCTGAAAGGTCTCCTTCCTCCTTCGCCTGGCAGCGGCTCCTCGCTCCCACATCCAGTTCTTCCTCAAGAACTGAATCCTGTTTGTTTTTCAAAGTCAGCAGCGAGCATCATCAGGTGACTGATCAATATATATAACGCAGGAAGTGATCACGTGACACGCTAACAGCCAATCAGGTGACAGTATCCACTATCAAGTTTGGTTGATTCCTTGCATGGAATGAAGAGAGAAAGTCCAAATGAAGAAATGGTGGATAAAAGAGGAAAAGGTTTTTAGGATTTTTTTTCCCAAAGGGACTGTAGTCAGACTGTCAGTCTGTAAAGACCGCTAATACCACGCCACCTTAGCCGCGCTCACCCTTTATAGCACCGCTCTAACTTCCTGCTGCTAAACCTGCATACAATGTTTGACTCACGTTTCTCTACTTTCATGTTTTCATTTATCATACTTGCCAACCTTGAGACCTCCGATTTTGGGAGGTGGGGGGGCGTGGTCGGGGTGGGGCGGGGGCGTGGTTGGGAGCGGGGCTAAGAGGGGAGGAGTATATTTACAGCTAGAATTAACCAAGTCAAGTATTTCATATATATATATATATATATATATATATATATATAAGAAATACTTGACTTTCAGTGAATTCTAGCTATATATATATTTATTTTATTATATATATATATATATATATATATATATATATATATATATATATATATATATATATATATATATATAAGAAATACTTGACTTTCAGTGAATTCTAGCTATATATATATTTATTTTATTATATATATATATAAAAAATACTTGACTTTCAGTGAATTCTAGCTATATATATATTTATTTTATTACATATATATATAAGAAATACTTGACTTTCAGTGAAATCTAGCTATATATATATTTATTTTATCATATATATATATATATATATATATATATATATATATATATATATATATATATATATATATAAGAAATACTTGACTTTCAGTGAATTCTAGCTATATATATATTTATTTTATCATATATATATATATATATATATATATAAGAAATACTTGACTTTCAGTGAATTCTAGCTATATATATATTTATTTTATTATATATATATATATATATATATATATATATAAGAAATGCTTGACTTTCAGTGAATTCTAGCTATATATATATTTATTTTATTATATATATATATATATATATATATATATATATATATATATATATATAAGAAATACTTGACTTTCAGTGAATTCTAGCTATATATATATTTATTTTATTATATATATATATATATATATAAGAAATACTTGACTTTCAGTGAATTCTAGCTATATATATATTTATTTTATCATATATATATATATATATATATAAAAGAAATACTTGACTTTCAGTGAATTCTAGCTATATATATATTTATTTTATTATATATATATATATATATATAAGAAATACTTGACTTTCAGTGAATTCTAGCTATATATATATTTATTTTATTATATATATATATATATATATATATATATATATACATATATAAGAAATACTTGACTTTCTGTGAATTCTAGCTATATATATATTTATTTTATATATATATATATATAAATAAAAGAAATACTTGAATTTCAGTGTTCATTTATTTACACATATACACACACACATAACACTCATCTACTCATTGTTGAGTTAAGGGCTGAATTGTCCATCCTTGTTCTATTCTCTGTCACTATTTTTCTAACCATGCTGAACACCCTTTCGCAGGTACCCAGAAAGGTTTCGAGTACCACCAAAAAAAACTGAATCTCTGAAGACAGTATAAAAATCTGTGTTAAAGATGTACGAATACTGTTTGTATAATAAGCATGTTATTTTTTTTTTTACAAATGAGGGTTAAGAGTTCAGTACTAAACTGTTGTGGTGTTTAGAACGATGCGTTCAATGCCACTCCATTTCCGCGGTACAGTTTCCAACCAACCGCCCCTAATAATGCGTGTAAAAAAGCTGCGAGCGTCAAAAACATGTCTTCATTTTCTCTTGTACTCCACATGATTGATTGAAGTCCTGGTTACATTCTCGTCCACAGGGAACATCATCGGCTCGGGCATCTTCGTGTCCCCTAAAGGAGTCCTGGAGCATGCCGGCTCGGTGGGCCTGTCGCTCATCGTCTGGGTGTGCGGGGGCGGCATCTGCGTCCTGGGCTCCATGTGCTACGCCGAGCTGGGCGTCACCATACCCAAGTCCGGGGGAGACTACTCCTACGTGACCGAGATCTTCGGAGGACTCGTCGGGTGAGACGCGCTTCCTTTCCATTTCTCCACCCCCGTCACCAAAATAAGAGCGTGCACCTTCTTAGATCTTCAAGGCCTTTTCTACTCCAACTGGAAGTCTTTTTTTTGATAAGTTCAGATGTAACTGTATCCAATCAGTGGCCACCATGGTCTCATTCAAATGGCCAATACTACTGCAGTACTATCCTGAACAATTTGGAGGTAATCCTCCTTTTTCATTGTCCCATTTACTCTCGGTAAAGCAGCAGTTCCATTGGCGGCAAAACAGGCCCAGAGCATAATACTACCTCCACCATGCTTGACAGTAGGCATGGTGTTCCTGGAATTAAAGGCCTCACCTCACCTCGCCTCATCTGACACTACATGGAAAAGATTGATTGAAGATAAGACCTTCCGGAGGAAAGTTCTGTAGCAATTTGGATACTTGAAAATGCTCACTGTATTTTTTACCGACGACAGAGCGCACCGGTATATAAGCCACACCCACTTTTGGAAAGAAAATAATATTTTTCCACATATTAGCCACAAGTTGCAGATATATACATTGTGAAATGAGTTATTTACACAGAAATATTGTGGAAATGCCTTAATTGTAACAAGGCAGTAAAACGGCTGATCAAACAAAACAAAAGTCACCGTCATGGACACAAGCTAGCTCTCCAATCAACTAAACAGACTCAATAATTCCATGCAAGAACATGCAAACTCTACATAAAAAGACCCCGAGCCTGGGGATCGAACCCAAGACCTTTTCATTGTGAGGCAAACGCACTCTACCATGCTGCTATATGTAGATACATATATATGTAAGTATAGTCAAGGTTATTATTCGTTATACAGTGCGGAATATACGTTAGGTCAGGAAAATACACGGAGGCTATGTCATCCCTACAAGCCTGTCACCACTTTGTCAACAAATGCCTGAGCAAATTTGTTTAAGAACAACATTTATCAACCAGCTATTGCAAGGAATTTAGGGATTTCACCATCTATGCTCCGTAATATCATCAAAAGGCTCAGAGAATCTGGAGAAAGAAAGAAGCCATGATATTACGAACCTTCGACCTCTCAGGGGGGTACGTCATCAAAAAGCCACATCGGTGTGTAAAGGATATCACCACATGGGCTCGGGAACACTTCGGAAAACCACTGTCAGTAACTACAGTTGGTCGCTACATCTGTAAGTGCAAGTTAAAACTCTATGATGCAACATATGTTGCCATCCAAGCAACGTTACCATGGACGCCCCTGCTTATTTCAGCAGGACAATGCCAAGCCACGTGTTACATCAACGTGGCTTCATAGTAAAAGAGTGCGGGTACTAGACTGGCCTGCCTGTAGTCCAGACATTGACAATGTATGAAGGCTAAAATATGAGACTGTTGAACAACTTAAGCTGTACATCAAGCAAGAATGGGAAAGAATTCCACGTCCAAAATGTGTCTCCTCAGTTCCCAAACCTTTACTGAGTGTTGTTAAAAGGTTGGTAATAATCCTTGGTGACCTTGTGGACTGTTGTTGTTGTTGTTGTTGTTGCAGCTTCCTGTTGCTGTGGAGCGCCGTGCTCATCATGTACCCGACCACTCTGGCCGTCATCGCCCTCACCTTCGCCAACTACGTGCTGCAGCCCGCCTTCCAGAACTGTCTGCCCCCCTACGCTGCCACACGACTGCTGGCCACCATCTGCGTGTGTGAGTCCCACACCATGTCCTAGAACAGTAATATGTCATGTAATAAAACAGTAATATGTAATAAAATAGTTATATGTAATGTAATAAACAATAATATGTAATACAACAGTAACATGTAATGCAACAGTAATATGTAATGAAATTTAACAGTAATATGTAACGAAATTTAACAGTAATATGTCATGCAATAGTAATATGTAATATAACTGCAACGTATAATATAACAGTAAGATAATAAATATGTAATGTAATATAACAGTAATTTGTAATATGCAATGTAATATAACAGTAACATGTAATAAAACAGTAATATGTAATATAACAGTATTATGTAATACAACAGTAATATGTCATGTAATAAAACAGTAATATGTAATGTAATAAAATAGTAATATGTAATAACAGTAATATGTCATGTAATATAACAGAAACATGTAATAAAACAGTAATATGTAATATAACAGTAATATGTAATATAACAGTAGTATGTAATAAAACAGTTATATGTCATGTAATAAAACAGTAATATGTAATGTAATAAAACAGTAATATGTAAAAACAGTAATATGTAATGTAATAAAACAGTAATATGTAAAAACAATAACATATAATGTAATAAAACAGTAGTATGCAATGTATTAAAACAGTAATATGTAATGTAATAAAACAGTAATATGTAATAACAGTAATATGTAATGTAATAAAACAGTAATATGCAATGTATTAAAACAGTAATAATTAATGTAATAAAACAGTAATATGTAATAACAGTAATATGTCATGTAATAAAACAGTAATTATGCCATGTAATAAAACAGTAATATTTAATGTAATAAAATAGTAATATGTAATGTAATAAAACAGTAATATGAAATGTAATAAAACAGTAATATGTAATGTAATAAAACAGTAATATGGAATGTAATAAAACAGTAATATGGAATGTAATAAAACAGTAATATGTATAGTAATAAAACATTACTAAGTGTCTTTATGGACAGCAAACATGGTGAATTTACTGAGGAATTTGTGAAACTGAAACAGTACAACAATAACGCCATTGTAAGTTAATAAGTTAATAATAATAACACAGACACTTGTAAACAAGTTAGCATATTAGCTAATGCTAACAACGCTAGTTTGATGACATTACGACAGCACGTAAAAATGTGCATGAAAACACCCCTCCAGACATCACACGACACTTCTACTTCCGGTTTAAAGCACTAAACAGAAGGAAGGTCCATGAAACAAACAATAACACACCATTGTTGTCTCTTTTGAAGTGTTGCATGACAATGATTTGCATTAAGGCCGTCAGCCAAGAAAAATCCATAAATTAGCGTCGGAAAAAAAGTAGCGGCTTATTTCGGGTATATTGATCTCATTTATCAATATATGTCCCCGTCACGCTTGAGGCGCGACACAGAGACAGGAAGTGAGGACAGACGTAAGTTGCATTTCACGCTGAAAACGAGCGATTAATCATGGCCGGACAGGCCTCTTGTCAGCGGACACTATAAGCCTTCAAAGAGTCGTCGCCGTGGAAACGGACGGGGGGTCTCCTCCACAGGAAGTCATTCTTACTGAAGTGGCAGGAGGAGTTCCCCGAGTGACTCAGCTCAGTTAGTATTCTGCATCCGAGGTGGCCCTCAATGGCAGATTTACCTGCGCTGTCACGCCGGCTCCGCCCCCTGTCAGCGGCGAGACACGCCCACACACAAGAAGTCAGCCGGGTGGCAGAGTGGGCCGCTGCCAAACATTCCCACTGGAAGCAGTTTGTACTCTTTGAGCAGTGGAAGGAAGGAGATGGATGTAACACAACAGCCTGGGAGGAAGGAGATGGATGTAACACAACAGCCTGGGAGGAAGGAGATGGATGTAACACAACAGCCTGGGAGGAAGGAGATGGATGTAACACAACAGCCCGGGAGGAAGGAGATGGATGTAACACAACAGCCTGGGAGGAAGGAGATGGATGTAACACAACAGCCCGGGAGGAAGGAGATGGATGTAACACAACAGCCCGGGAGGAAGGAGATGGATGTAACACAACAGCCTGGAAGGAAGGAGATGGATGTAACACAACAGCCCGGGAGGAAGGAGATGGATGTAACACAACAGCCCGGGAGGAAGGAGATGGATGTAACACAACAGCCTGGGAGGAAGGAGATGGATGTAACACAACAGCCTGGGAGGAAGGAGATGGATGTAACACAACAGCCCGGGAGGAAGGAGATGGATGTAACACAACAGCCCGGGAGGAAGGAGATGGATGTAACACAACAGCCTGGGAGGAAGGAGATGGATGGAACACAACAGCCTGGGAGGAAGGAGATGGATGGAACACAACAGCCTGGGAGGAAAGAGATGGATGTAACACAACAGCCTGGGAGGAAGGAGATGGATGGAACACAACAGCCTGGGAGGAAGGAGATGGATGTAACACAACAGCCCGGGAGGAAGGAGATGGATGTAACACAACAGCCTGGGAGGAAGGAGATGGATGTAACACAACAGTCTGAGAGGAAGGAGATGGATGTAACACAACAGCCTGGGAGGAAGGAGATGGATGTAACACAACAGCCCGGGAGGAAGGAGATGGATGGAACACAACAGCCTGGGAGGAAGGAGATGGATGTAACACAACAACCTGGGAGGAAGGAGATGGATGGAACACAACAGCCTGGGAGGAAGGAGATGGATGTAACACAACAGCCCGGGAGGAAGGAGATGGATGTAACACAACAGCCTGGGAGGAAGGAGATGGATGTAACACAACAGCCTGGGAGGAAGGAGATGGATGTAACACAACAGCCTGGGAGGAAGGAGATGGATGTAACACAACAGCCTGGGAGGAAGGAGATGGATGCAACACAACAACCTGGGAGGAAGGAGATGGATGTAACACAACAGCCCGGGAGGAAGGAGATGGATGTAACACAACAGCCTGGGAGGAAGGAGATGGATGTAACACAACAGCCTGGGAGGAAGGAGATGGATGTAACACAACAGCCTGGGAGGAAGGAGATGGATGCAACACAATAACCTGGGAGGAAGGAGATGGATGTAACACAACAGCCCGGGAGGAAGGAGATGGATGTAACACAACAGCCTGGGAGGAAGGAGATGGATGCAACACAACAGCCTGGGAGGAAGGAGATGGATGTAACACAACAGCCCGGGAGGAAGGAGATGGATGGAACACAACAGCCTGGGAGGAAGGAGATGGATGTAACACAACAGCCTGGGAGGAAGGAGATGGATGTAACACAACAGCCTGGGAGGAAGGAGATGGATGTAACACAACAGCCTGGGAGGAAGGAGATGGATGTAACACAACAGCCCGGGAGGAAGGAGATGGATGTAACACAACAGCCTGGGAGGAAGGAGATGGATGTAACACAACAGCCTGGGAGGAAGGAGATGGATGTAACACAACAGCCCGGGAGGAAGGAGATGGATGTAACACAACAACCTGGGAGGAAGGAGATGGATGTAACACAACAGCCCGGGAGGAAGGAGATGGATGTAACACAATAGCCCGGGAGGAAGGAGATGGATGTAACACAACAGCCTGGGAGGAAGGAGATGGATGTAACACAACAGCCTGGGAGGAAGGAGATGGATGTAACACAACAACCTGGGAGGAAGGAGATGGATGTAACACAACAGCCTGGGAGGAAGGAGATGGATGTAACACAACAACCTGGGAGGAAGGAGATGGATGTAACACAACAGCCCGGGAGGAAGGAGATGGATGTAACACAACAACCTGGGAGGAAGGAGATGGATGTAACACAACAGCCCGGGAGGAAGGAGATGGATGTAACACAACAGCCCGGGAGGAAGGAGATGGATGTAACACAACAGCCCGGGAGGAAGGAGATGGATGTAACACAACAGCCTGGGAGGAAGGAGATGGATGTAACACAACAGCCTGGGAGGAAGGAGATGGATGTAACACAACAGCCTGGGAGGAAGGAGATGGATGTAACACAACAGCCTGGGAGGAAGGAGATGGATGTAACACAACAGCCTGGGAGGAAGGAGATGGATGTAACACAACAGCCCGGGAGGAAGGAGATGGATGTAACACAACAGCCCGGGAGGAAGGAGATGGATGTAACACAACAGCCCGGGAGGAAGGAGATGGATGTAACACAACAGCCCGGGAGGAAGGAGATGGATGTAACACAACAGCCCGGGAGGAAGGAGATGGATGTAACACACCAGCCTGGGAGGAAGGAGATGGATGTAACACAACAGCCTGGGAGGAAGGAGATGGATGTAACACAACAGCCCGGGAGGAAGGAGATGGATGTAACACAACAGCCCGGGAGGAAGGAGATGGATGCAACACAACAGCCTGGGAGGAAGGAGATGGATGTAACACAACAGCCCGGGAGGAAGGAGATGGATGTAACACAACAGCCCGGGAGGAAGGAGATGGATGTAACACAACAGCCTGGGAGGAAGGAGATGGATGTAACACAACAGCCCGGGAGGAAGGAGATGGATGGAACACAACAGCCTGGGAGGAAGGAGATGGATGTAACACAACAGCCTGGGAGGAAGGAGATGGATGTAACACAACAGCCTGGGAGGAAGGAGATGGATGTAACACAACAGCCTGGGAGTCCTGCGGTGTGTTTACTTGTGTGTGATATCATGTGCGATACAAGCAGTCCTGCAGGGTGTTTACATTGTGTGATATCATGTGCGATACAAGCAGTCCTGCAGCGTGTTTACTTGTGTGTGATATCACGTGCGATACAAGCAGTCCTGCGGCGTGTTTACTTGTGTGTGATATCATGTGCGATACAAGCAGTCCTGTGGCATGTTTACTTGTGTGTGATATCATGTGTGATACAAGCAGTCCTGCGGCGTGTTTACTTGTGTGTGATATCATGTGCGATACAAGCAGTCCTGCAGGGTGTTTACTTGTGTGTTTTATCACGTGCGATACAAGCAGTCCTGCAGCGTGTTTACTTGTGTGTGATATCATGTGCGATACAAGCAGTCCTGTGGCATGTTATTTGTGTGTGATATCATGTGTGATACAAGCAGTCCTGTGGGGGGTTTACTTGTGTGTGATATCACGTGCGATACTAGCAGTCTAGCAGCTTGTTTACTTGTGTTTAATATCATGTGCGATACAAGCAGTCTTACAGCGTGTTTACTTGTGTGTGATATCATGTGCGATACAAGCAGTCCTGTGGGGGGTTTACTTGTGTGTGATATGTGCGATACTAGCAGTCTAGCAGCTTGTTTACTTGTGTGTGATATCATGTGCGATACTAGCAGTCTAGCAGCTTGTTTACTTGTGTTTAATATTATGTGCGATACAAGCAGTCTTACAGCGTGTTTACTTGTGTGTGATATCATGTGCGATACAAGCAGTCCTGCACCGTGTTTACTTGTGTTTGATATCATGTGCGATACAAGCAGTCCTGCAGTGTGTTTACTTGTGTGTGATATCATGTGCGATATAAGCAGCCATGCAGTCTTTGTGTGTGATATCATGTGCAATATAAGCAGTCATGTAGAGTATTTATTTGTGTGAAATAATGGGTGATACAAGCAGTCCTGCAGCGTGTTTACTTGTGTGTGATATCACGTGATTTAAGCAGTCAAGCAGAGTGTTTACTTGTGTGCGATGTCACGTGCGATGCAAGCATTCCTGCAGTGTTTTTACTTGTGTGTGTGATATCACGTGCGATACAAGCAGTCCTGCACCGTGTTTACTTGTGTGTGATATCATATGCGATATAAGCAGCCATGCAGTCTTTGTGTGTGATATCATGTGCAATATAAGCAGTCATGCAGAGTATTTATTTGTGTGTGAAATAATGGGTGATACAAGCAGTCCTGCAGCGTGTTTACTTGTGTGTGATATCACGTGATTTAAGCAGTCAAGCAGAGTGTGTACTTGTGTGTGATATCATGTGCGATACAAGCATTCCTGCAGTGTTTTTACTTGTGTGTGTGGTATCACGTGCGATACAAGCAGTCCTGCAACGTGTTTACTTGTGTGTGATATCATGTGCGATACAAGCAGTCCTGCAGCGTGTTTACTTGTGTGTGATATCATGTGCGATACAAGCAGTCCTGCAGCGTGTTTACTTGTGTGTGATATCATGTGCGATACAAGCAGTCCTGTGGCATGTTTACTTGTGTGTGATATCATGTGTGATACAAGCAGTCCTGCGGCGTGTTTACTTGTGTGTGATATCACGTGCGATACAAGCAGTCCTGCAGCGTGTTTACTTGTGTGTGATATCATGTGCGATACAAGCAGTCCTGTGGGGGGTTTACTTGTGTGTGATATCATGTGCGATACTAGCAGTCTAGCAGCTTGTTTACTTGTGTGTGATATCATGTGCGATACTAGCAGTCTAGCAGCTTGTTTACTTGTGTTTAATATCATGTGCGATACAAGCAGTCTTACAGCGTGTTTACTTGTGTGTGATATCATGTGCGATACAAGCAGTCCTGCACCGTGTTTACTTGTGTTTAATATCATGTGCGATACGGGCAGTCCTGCAGAGTGTTTACTTGTGTGTGATAGCATATGCGATATAAGCAGCCACGCAGTCTTTGTGTGTGATACCATGTGCAATACAAGCAGTCATGTAGAGTATTTATTTGTGTGTGAAATAATGGGTGATACAAGCAGTCCTGCAGCGTGTTTACTTGTGTGTGATATCACGTGATTTAAGCAGTCAAGCAGAGTGTTTACTTGTGTGCGATATCATGTGCGATGCAAGCATTCCTGCAGTGTTTTTACTTGTGTGTGTGATATCACGTGCGATACAAGCAGTCCTGCACCGTGTTTGCTTGTGTTTAATATCATGTGCGATACGGGCAGTCCTGCAGAGTGTTTACTTGTGTGTGATATCATTTCAGAGTAACATTTGGGTCAGATTGCTGAATCAGCAGAGTTCTTGCTCCCACAGAAAACAAGGCGTGCATTTCAAATATCAAGTAAGAGATAATCTATAGAAGTATCGCACAAAACCAACGGCGTTGTTGCAATGAAACTTGCACACGCAGCGCCGACTCAGCAGTTTGTGAGGATGTTAAAATGTTGTGTCGTGTGTTTCCTCCGGTCTGTTAGTGTGCTTTCAGAGGAAACAGGAAGTCGACGCAATAAAAGATCATACATGTTAGAGGAAACAGGAAGTAGAGGCACTCAAAGATCATGCATGTTTAACAATAAAATATATTTTCAGCCTACTCCACTAAGCTACATTTCTGTCTTTTGCATACTTGCCAACCTTGAGACCTCCGATTTCGGGAGGTGGGGGGTGGGGGGTGGGGGGCGTGGTCGGGGTGGGGCGGGGGGCGTGGTTGGGGGCGTGGTTAAGATATATATATATATATGTAAGATATACATGACTTTCAGTGAATTCTAGCTATATATATATATATATATATATATATATATATATATTTATTTATTTTTTTATTATCACATATATATATATATATATATATATATATATATATATATATATATATATATATATATATATGGAGAAATACAGCAGCAGTAATCAAATGGTTCAACAACATCCAAGACAAACAACAGCACAACTTTATCTCCTTTGATATCGAGGAATTTTACCCTTCCATCACGCAAGACCTACTGACTCAAGCACTAGACTTCGCCTCAGACTACGACTCAATCACAGGCAACGAAAGAAACATCATCATCCACGCAAAAAACTCCATACTCATCCACAACAGTACACCATGGCAAAAAAAGAACAATGCAACATTTGACGTCACTATGGGAAGTTTTGACGGAGCAGAAACGTGTGAACTCGTTGGGAGTTTCCTCCTCTCCCAGCTCGCTAGCCTCAATCTGAACCTTGGTATTTACCGTGATGACGGACTGGCAGTGTGTCGCGCCTCGCCAAGGAGCAGCGAGAATACCAAGAAGCGCATATGCCAAATTTTCAAAGAGAACGGCCTACGGATCACGATTGAAGCCAACAAGCAAACCGTCAACTTCCTTGACGTCACTTTCAACCTGGGAAATAACAGCTACCAACCATTCACGAAACCCAACACAACACTCCAATACGTGCACCATGACAGCAACCACCCACCCACCACCACGAAAAGAATACCTACCGGAATCAATAAAAGGCTATCGATGCTGTCATCTAGCAAAGCTGAATTTGACCAAGCAACCCCCCCGTACCAAAAAGCCCTTGATGAAAGCGGATACAATTTCACCCTCACCTATGAACCCACGCCAGGAAACCAGCCAAAAAAGAACAGAAAACGGAACGACATCATCTGGTACAACCCCCCATACAGCAAAAACGTCTCAACGAACATTGGACACAAATTCCTCAATCTGATTGACAAACACTTTCCCAAAGACAACATCCTAAGAAAAGTATTCAACAAGAACAACATTAAATTGAGCTACAGCTGCATGAACAATATACGACAAATCATCTCAAACCACAACAAAACAATTGCAAATGAGCCGCCGGCCCTCAGACAGAGCGACTCCAAAACCAACAAAGGATGTAATTGTCGAAAGAAACCTGATTGCCCTCTCAACGGGGGGTGCTTACAAACATCAGTTGTCTACCAATCTAAGGTAATACGCAAGGACATTAACACATCCGACACATATGTAGGATTAACCGAGGGAGAATTCAAAACCAGATGGAACAATCACAAGGCTTCTTTCAGGAACAAAAACCTGCGAAATACCACAGAACTCAGCAAACACATTTGGGACCTCAAAGACAATAATGTTGAATATTCAATAACATGGCAAATTCTTGCATCCAGCACACCTTACAATAGTGGTAATAAAAGATGCAACCTATGCTTGAAAGAGAAACTGTTTATTATTTACCGTCCAGACCTGTCATCCCTCAACAAGCGCAGCGAAATTGTAACAACATGCCGCCATAGACGGAAACACCTCCTAGGTAACACATGAGCCAATTACCACACCCCTAGGCCAGCCTGTACCCACCCACTCTGTGCCCTATATAAACCATGGTATGCGAATGCTCCCATTAAAATCTCCTGACGATTGAGGGTACCCCCCCTCATGAAACAGGCCTGTAGAGATGAAATAGTCTTGTGATTTTTTTCCCACACATACATATATATATATATATATATATATATATATATATATATATATATATATATATATATATATAAAGAAATACTTGAATTTCAGTGTTCATTTATTTACACATATACACACACATAACACTCATCTACTCATTGTTGAGTTAAGGGTTGAATTGTCCATCCTTGTTCTATTCTCTGTCACTATTTCAGAACACACACATTATACAAATATACATTATAAAATCAATAAGAAAACGAGAGCTCTAATTTGGGAGTCTGAATTAGGATCAGAAGTTCCTATATAAACATTGCGCGCTCACGTCGCCTTTTTGTATTGATTACTGCAGCTGTGCACTGGATTCATTCACAAATACAAACTACAACTCACAAACACTTTAGAGTTAGGCTCCACCATCAGAATGTGTACTTAAAACTTATAAAGATCACATGGATATTATTCAGTGAGTTGATCCACCAAAACTAACCTGTTATACAGGAGGAAAAAGCACACAGGACGTTTCAATTGTTCACAGACTGGTCGCGCTCATCAGAATGACAAGACACTTCCGGTCTGCAGGTGATCGCATTCAATTGGGAAGAAACGCCCTACTGACCAATGTGAATACTGATAAATGTGTAATGACAGCTCCAAAAACGAATTCAAACCACAAAATAAAATAAATAAATCAACACAAAAATGTGACACATTATGGGTGGGTCACATGTGCATGTACAGTAGATGGCAGTATTGTCCTGTTTAAAAGTGTCACAACATTGCTGTTTACGGCAATGTTGTGAACAGGCTGTCAACACGTCACTCAGGTCCGCATGGAGCTGGAGGGGGCGTGGCCTCCAGCTCCGCCTGAATTTCGGGAGATTTTCGGGAGAAAATTTGTCCCGGGAGGTTTTCGAGAGAGGCGCTGAATTTCGGGAGTCTCCCGGAAAATCCGGGAGGGTTGGCAAGTATGGTCTTTTGTCACTCTAAAGCTGATAATACACGTATAAATTAAATATTGGCCAACCTCAGGCAACTTTATTTTATTTGTGTGCAATGTTCCTAAGTCATGATGACTAACGTGAGTTTTTAATTGCATCGTAGGAATAAATATCCACAATATTCATCAAACAGGAATGTGCTGAGATGTCACAGTTGTACTCAAGTAAGAGTACTGTTACTTTAGAGATTCATTACTCAAGTAAAAGTAAGGAGTAGTCATCCAAATATTTACTTGAGTAAAAGTAAAAAGTATGTTGTGAAAAAACTACTCAAGTACTGAGTAACTGATGAGTAACATATACACACACACACACACACACACACACATATATATATATATATATATATATATATATATATATATATATATATATATATATATATACACATACATTGATATATACAGTATATCATTTATATTTATTTATTTTGCCATTTTTGTTTACATGTTAAAGGTGTTTTAATGAATATACATGCATGTTTAACACATATAGTTAATATTGTTAACAACTTAAAGGTGTTTAAAGATAATACAAGCATGTTTAACACATATAGTTAATATTGTTAACAACTTAAAGGTGTTTAAAGATAATACAAGCATGTTTAACACATATAGTTAATATTGTTAACAACTTAAAGGTGTTTAAAGATAATACAAGCATGTTTAACACATATTGTTAATATTGTTAACAACTTAAAGGTGTTTAAAAATAATACAAGCATGTTTAACACATATAGTTAATATTGTTAACAACTTAAAGGTGTTTAAAGATAATACAAGCATGTTTAACACATATAGTTAATATTGTTAACAACTTAAAGGTGTTCAAAGATAATACAAGCATGTTTAACACATATTGTTAATATTGTTAGCAACTTAAAGGTGTTTAAAGATAATACAAGCATGTTTAACACATATTGTTAATATTGTTAACAAGTTAAAGGTGTTTAAAGATAATACAAGCATGTTTAACACATATAGTTAATATTGTTAACAACTTAAAGGTGTTTAAAGATAATACAAGCATGTTTAACACATATTGTTAATATTGTTAACAACTTAAAGGTGTTTAAAGATAATACAAGCATGTTTAACACATATTGTTAATATTGTTAACAACTTAAAGGTGTTTAAAGATAATACAAGCATGTTTAACACATATAGTTAATATTGTTAACAACTTAAAGGTGTTTAAAGATAATACAAGCATGTTTAACACATATTGTTAATATTGTTAACAACTTAAAGGTGTTTAAAGATAATACAAGCATGTTTAACACATATTGTTAATATTGTTAACAACTTAAAGGTGTTTAAAGATAATACAAGCATGTTTAACACATATAGATTCCTTTCTTTCATGAAGACAAGAATATAAGTTGGTGTATTACCTGATTCTGATGACTTGCATTGATTGTAATCAGACAGTAGTGATGATAACGTCCACGTTTTCAAATGGAGGAGAAAAAAAGTTCCTCCTTTCCGTCTAATACCACATGAAAGTGGTTGGTTTTTGGCTTCTTATTTGTCCAGCTTCCATATTCCTTTTTATACACTTTACAAGAAATACATTGGCGGCAAACTCCGTAGCTTGCTAGCTTGTTTGCGCTGGCTTTCGGAGACTCTTATTTTGAAAGCGCAGGCGCGATGGAGCGGCACTTTTATTGTGAAGACAGGAACTGTGCAGTCAGTCTTTAGGCTTTTGACGGGATGTACGGTTGAAATAAAAAAATGGTCTTTTTTCCTTCACACTTTTGATTGATTGATTGGAACTTTTATTAGTAGATTGCACAGTACAGTACATATTCCGTACAATTGACCACTAAATGGTAACACCCCAATACGTTTTTCAACTTGTTTAAGTCAGGTCATGTGACCGCCTGGCTCTGTTTGATTGGTCCAACGTCACCAGTGACCAGAGGTGGGTAGTAACGCGCTACATTTACTCCGTTACATCTACTTGAGTAACTTTTGGGATAAATTGTACTTCTAAGAGTAGTTTTAATGCAACATACTTTTACTTTTACTTGAGTATATTTATAGAGAAGAAACGCTACTTTTACTCCGCTACTTTTATCTACATTCAGCTCGCTACTCGCTACTCATTTTTATCCATCTGTTAATGCACGCTTTGTTTGTTTTGGTCTGTCAGACAGACCTTCAAAGTGCCTGTCTTACTGGTGACGTTCACTCCGTTCCACCAATCAGATGCAGTCACTGGTGACGTTGGACCAATCAAACAGAGCCAGGTGGTCACATGACCTGACTTAAACAAGTGTAAAAACGTATTGGGGTGTTACCATTTAGTGGTCAATTGTACGGAATATGTACTGTACTGTGCAATCTACTAATACAAGTTCCAATCAATCAATCAAAAGTGTGAAGGAAAAAAATACCCTTTTTTATTTCAACCGTACATCCCGTCAAAAGCCTAAAGACTGACTGCACAGTTCCTGTCTTCACAATAAAAGTGCCGCTCCATCGTGCCTGCTCTTTCAAAATAAGAGTCTCTGAAAGCCAGCGCAAACAAGCTAGCAAGCTAGCAAGCGACGGAGTTTGCCGCCAATGTATTTCTTGTAAAGTGTATAAAAAGGAATATGGAAGCTGGACAAATAAGAAGCCAAAAACCAACCACTTTCATGTGGTATTAGACCAGGGGTCGGCAACCCGCGTCTCTAGAGCCGCATGCGGCTCTTTAGCGCCGCCCTAGTGGCTCTCTGGAGCTTTTTCAAAAATGTATGAA
Source organism: Nerophis lumbriciformis (assembly GCF_033978685.3). Lineage (NCBI taxonomy): Eukaryota > Metazoa > Chordata > Actinopteri > Syngnathiformes > Syngnathidae > Nerophis > Nerophis lumbriciformis. The sequence goes on from NC_084553.2 coordinate 1,013,255, forward strand.
AAATAGAAAAAGATGAGGGGGAAAAAAAAATTGTTTTAATATGGTTTCTGTAGGAGGACAACCATAACACAAGCCTCCCTAATTGTTACAAAGCACACTGTTTATATTAAACATGCTCCACTGATTCGAGTATTTGGCGAGCGCCGTTTTGCCCTACTAATTTTGGCGGTCCTTGAACTCACCGTAGTTTGTTTACATGTATAACTTTCTCCGACTTTCTAGGACGTGTTTTATGCCACTTCTTTTTCTGTCCCATTTTGTCCACCAAACTTTAAACGTTGTGCATGAAAGGTGAGTGTTGTTGATGTTATTGACTTGTGTGGAGTGCTAATCAGACATATTTGGTCACTGCATGACTGCAAGCTAATCGATGCTAACATGCTATTTAGGCTAGCTATATGTACATATTGCATCATTATGTCTCATTTGTAGCTATATTTGAGCTCATTTAGTTTCCTTTAAGTCCTCTTAATTCAATTTATATCTCATGACACACTATCTGTATGAAATATGGCTTTTAATTTTTTGCGGCTCCAGACAAATTTGTTTTTGTATTTTTGGTCCAATATGGCTCTTTCAACATTTTGGGTTGCCGACCCCTGACTTAGAGAGAGTGATCAAGCTATTCGGGATGAAGAAATCAGGAATAGTGACGTCATGTAAACAGGAAGTGATGCATCCAAATCCCCTGTTTTATTTATAATTTTAAAAAACACTCTAAAACATTTACAATTTAAAACTGAAGATGATAAAAAACATTTCAACACTCAAATACGAATAATATGGCTCTTAAGAAGCCATAGCAACATTTAATAATTATTCTTGTTACGATACGCTGCCCGGATCATAGTTTGTTTATGTTTTCTAGTCACTTGTGTTTTCAGCACCTCTTGAGTTTCGTTTGTTTCTGTTGCCATGACGGCAAATTGCTTACACCTGCCTCTGGTTAGTGTCCGGGACGCGCACCTGTTGCCCGGGCGCTAATCAGAGGGCTATTTAGTCTTTGCCCTGGCCTCACTCGGTCTGGCTTCCTAGTTTGTTCCCATACAACTGATGACGACTACTTAGATTTCATGCTATGCTATTTTTGCCTGCTAGCTCCCACGCTAGTACTTTTGTTTTGCCTTTTGTGCTACGTGCATGTCTTTTGTTTGTTCATCGAATGATTTATATTTTAAATAAATCATTTTCCTACCTGCAAGGTGTGTCCGAAGCCATCTGCATCCTTGGGAGAACCACACCCGCATCTGCTAATTAAAGTACATTCTGTCTCAATCTATTATTATTTTTTGTAAATAAACTTAGTCAAAATATTTCAGTCTGTGGATAAGTACTTTTTGATCACATTCAACAATATTGTGATAACAATGATAACTATGATCATTTTGGTGTGATAAAGGGACAAGCGGTAGAATAAGAATGGATGGATGAAATTTTACTTTATATTGTTAATTTTTTTTACTCTAAAACATCTACAAATTAAAACTAAAGAAGAGAAAAAATATTTGAACGCTTAAATACGATTAATATGGCTCTTAAGAAGCCATAGCAATATTTAATCATTCTTCTGCTAATTAAAGTACATTGTGTGTCAATCTATTTAAAAAAACCAAAAAAAAACTTAGTCAAAATATTTATTTTATTATATAAAATTATATTGTTAGAAAAAAAAACATTGAAAATGTGGCTTATCAACGCACATATTTTGCCTGTTTTGATGCTATGATAAATGTTTTGTTGTGATGT
>NC_084553.2:1017500-1030000 GCF_033978685.3 Nerophis lumbriciformis
ATATAGGTTGTAGGTAGTTAAATTATAGCTGCATCGCTCGCGGCTCGTCATATATTTAACGTTAATCCGCGATTTCACCGAGCGTTTCACTGACGGTGAGCAGCCTGACGCTGCTTCATTAACACTGCCGCTGTTGTCACGTCACGTGTTACCATACCGACGAGCTAACGTGTCCAGGTTATAACCCTGTTGTCAATAAACACACGTGGAGACGGTGCTTCAGATACTGCATTAATACTGAAGCTAAATTGTCCACTGTCCACTGCAGCATGTGAATGCAATGAAAAGAATAAAATCTGAGCCAACCAGCTGTTAAAATGTTGTCCAGGTTAATGTTTTGGCCATTAAAGGCCCTTCATTTCAAGATTTCAACTGTGATCGGGCTTTAAACAGGTGGCTGACCTGTTCAGATGGGTGTAACTCACTTTTTCTGCAGGCGAGCTACTTTTCAATTGATCAAGTCGTGGGGATCTACCTCATTCATATATATCATTTATATTTACTTATTTATTAAATATATGTTTTTCTTAACAAGTTAAAGGTGTTTAATGATAATGCAAGCACGTTTAACACATATAGTTAATATTGTTAATAAATTAAAGGTGTTTAATTATGATACAAGTAAGTTTAACACATGTAGTTAATATTGTTAACAAGTTAAAGGTGTTTAAAGATAATACAAGCATGTTTAACACATAATGCTAATAAATTAAAGGTGTTTAATGATAATACAAGTATGTTTAATACATATAGTTAATATTGTTAACAAGTTAAAGGTGTTTAATGACAATACAAGCATGTTTAACACATATAGTTAATATTGTTAAAAAATTAAAGGTGTTTAATGATAATACAATAATGTTTAATACATATAGTTAATATTGTTAACAAGTTAAAGGTGTTTAATGATAATACAAGTATGTTTGATGCATATAGTTAATATTGTAAACAAGTTAAAGGTGTTTAAAGATAATGCAAGCATGTTTAACACATATAGCTAATATTGTTAAAAAATTAAAGGTGTTTAATGATAATGCAAGCATGTTTAACACATAGTTAATATTCTTAAAAAATTAAAGGTGTTTAATTATAATACAAGTATGTTTAATACATGTAGTTAATATTGTTAACAAGTTAAAGGTGTTTAAAGATAATACAAGCATGTTTAACACATAATGTTAATAAATTAAAGGTGTTTAATGATAATACAAGTATGTTTAATACATATAGTTAATATTGTTAACAAGTTAAAGGTGTTTAATGATAATACAAGCATGTTTAATACATATAGTTAATATTGTTAAAAAGTTAAAGGTGTTTAATGATAATACAAGCATGTTTAACACATAGTTAATATTGTTAAAAAATTAAAGGTGTTTAATGATAATACAATAATGTTTAATACATATAGTTAATATTGTTAACAAGTTAAAGGTGTTTAATGATAATACAAGTATGTTTGATACATATAGTTAATATTGTTAACAAGTTAAAGGTGTTTAAAGATAATGCAAGCATGTGTAACACATATAGTTAATATTGTTAAAAAATTAAAGGTGTTTAATGATAATGCAAGCATGTTTAACACATATAGTTAATATTGTTAATAAATTAAAGGTGTTTAATTATAATACAAGTATGTTTAATACATGTAGTTAATATTGTTAACAAGTTAAAGGTGTTTAAAGATAATACAAGCATGTTTAACACATAATGTTAATAAATTAAAGGTGTTTAATGATAATACAAGTATGTTTAATACATATAGTTAATATTGTTAACAAGTTAAAGGTGTTTAATGATAATACAAGTATGTTTGATACATATAGTTAATATTGTTAACAAGTTAAAGGTGTTTAAAGATAATGCAAGCATGTTTAACACATATAGTTAATATTGTTAAAAAATTAAAGGTGTTTAATGATAATGCAAGCATGTTTAACACATATAGTTAATATTGTTAATAAATTAAAGGTGTTTAATTATAATACAAGTATGTTTAATACATGTAGTTAATATTGTTAACAAGTTAAAGGTGTTTAAAGATAATACAAGCATGTTTAACACATAATGTTAATAAATTAAAGGTGTTTAATGATAATACAAGTATGTTTAATACATATAGTTAATATTGTTAACAAGTTAAAGGTGTTTAATGACAATACAAGCATGTTTAACACATATAGTTAATATTGTTAACAAGTTAAAAGATAATACAAGCATGTTTAACACATATAGTTAATATTGTTAACAACTTAAAGGTGTTTAAAGATAATACAAGCATGTTTAACACATATAGTTAATATTGTTAATAAATTAAAGGTGTTTAAAGATAATACAAGCATGTTTAACACATATAGTTAATATTGTTAATAAGTTAAAGGTGTTTAAAAATAATACAAGCATGTTTAACACATATAGATTCCTTTCTTTCATGAAGACAAGAATATAAGTTGGTGTATTACCTGATTGTGATGACTTGCATTGATTGGAATCAGACAGTGGTGCTGATAACGTCCGCATTTTCGAATGGAGGAGAAAAAAAGTCCTCCTTTCTGTCCAATACCACATGAAAGTGGTTGGTTTTTGGCATCTTATTTGTCCAGCTTCCGTACTCCTTTGTATACACTTTACAAGAAATACATTGTCGGCAAACTCCGTAGCTTGCTAGCTTGTGCACGCCAGCTTTCTGAGACTCTTATTTTGTTAGCGCAACTGTGCAACTGTGCAGTCGGTCTTTGGAGTTTTGACGACAGGTACGGCGCCAGAGTCTGTTGAAATAAAGTGTTTCTCGCCTTCCTGTCGGTAATTTTAATGAGCTAAATATGTACATAAAGTGTTGTACTTATATTCCAACTCCGCGTTCTTCTTGGTCATCGCCGCTGCCGCCGTCACCCCCCGCCCCCCGACCACACCACCACAAATAGATGCCTGTCCTGTGGGAAACACTGCACACACACACACACACACACACACACACACATTGTTACCTCATGGTCTTTCCTACCTGTATCCAGGCTACTACGACGCTCTGGTGCCCAGCGCGGCCTTCGAGTTCCACCAGGACCCGTCCGTGGGTCAGATCGCGCTGGCCTTCCTGCAGGCCTCCTTCGCTTACAGCGGCTGGAACTTCCTCAACTACGTGACAGAGGAAATCGTGAATCCGCGCACGTATGTCGTCATGTGTGTTTTTTTCAACCCACGTGGCCCAGAACGTTGACCAAAGTCTTGGGTCTTGGTGCGACCAGGAACCTGCCGCGGGCCATCTACATCTCCATCCCCTTGGTGACGCTGGTCTACACCATGACCAACATCGCTTACTTCTCCTCCATGACCCCGGAAGAGCTGCTGGCGTCCAACGCCGTGGCGGTGGTAAGCAGCTGACCAGATGAAAGCAAATGGGTCACATGACTAATTGGAGGCATAAGAGTCATGAGGGTTGTCAGCACGAGTTCCAAGGAGGTCACTTCCTTCCCAAATGCGGTCATGTGACGCCTGAATGACGACTTCTGTTCCAGGTCATTTCAGTTACAGATCAATTGATATCGTTTTGTTTCATGGCCGATACAGATACGACTAATAATATTCAAGTAGGCCGATAACTGATATTCATTTGCAGTAAAAGTGATCAAACATGAATATTATATGCAAACTTTTTGACTTGGCAGCCTCATTGGGCTAAAACAATTTGGCCTATACGTATGTGTACATATATCATTAATATAAAGGATATATCATTATTATAATTAGTTATTAAGAGTATGTGAAAGTTGAACTACTACCTTGTTTACTTCCGTGACGACCTCCTTCAAGTTTTGTTATCAAGCAGAAATATCAAGCAGCATAGAGAGAGTGTTTTGCATTTGTCCCATCATGCATTGCAGATTATTTAAATGGTGATTGGGCGATTTTTTTTTAATAATATCCACAAAGTTCAGTGAGCAGGTTGTGTTATGTGTGACCATGTGTGTTGACGTTTTGTGTGGGTTTTTTTTGCGCAATGACTAGGGAAGGTTGTTTGGATTGGGACATATAAGTGAATGCTGTGCTGATGGGGCTCCATATCATAATGTATGGTCATCAACCTGTTTTACACATATTTGCCACAAATCAGATTGTTAGATATTGTAAAAAAAAAAAAAAAAAGAAGGTGCGTCAGATTCTTTATTAAACTCCTGACGTCTCGCGGGTCAAACCGAAGACGTAGATCGTAATATGATTTTATACCACTTTATGGATTTAATACATTGTAAGTTTTCCTCGTGAAATACGGCGAACATTTAAATAAAAACAATTCTGGGATTTTATATATATATATGTGTGTGTGTGTGTGTGTGTGTGTATATATATATATATATATATATATATATATATATATATATATATATATATATATATATATATACATACATACATACACACACATATGTGTATATATATATATATATATATATATATATATATATATATGTATATATATATATATATATATATATATATATATATATATATATATACATATATATATATACACATACCTGTACATACATGCATATATATCCATCCATCCATTTTCTACCGCTTGTCCCTTTTTGGGGTCGCGATGTATATATATATATACATATATATATATATATATATATATATATATATATATATATATATATATATATATATATATATATATAAGTCATATATATATATTATTTATATACTATTATATATATAATAGTATATATTATATACTATTATATATATATACAGTCATACATACATACATATATTATATATGATGTGTACATATATTATATATAATAGTATATAAATAATATATATATATATATATATGTATATATATATATTTATATACTATTATATAGAATAGTATATATTATATACTATTATATATATACATACATATATATATACAGTCATACATACATATATGATGTATACATATATATTATATATAATATATATATATACATATATAATAGTATATAAATAATATGTATATATATGTATTATTTATATACTATTATGTATAATAGTATATATTATATACTATTATATATAATAGTATATATTATATATATATATATTTACTATTATATATAATAGTATATATTACTATTATATATATACATATATATTATATATAATATATATATACACAAATATTATATATAATAGTATATAAATAATATGTATATATATGTATATATGTATTATTTATATACTATTATGTATAATAGTATATATTATATACTATTATATATAATAGTTTATATTATATATATATATATAATATATACACTATTATATATAATAGTAATATATACTATTATATATAATAGTATATATATATATATATAATATATACTATTATATATAATAGTATATAATATATACTATTATACATAATAGTATATAAATAATACATATATACATATATATATATATACATATTATTTATATACTATTATATATATATATATATATATATATATATTATATATAATACATATGTATACATTATATATGTATGTATGACTGTATATATATGTATGTATATATATATAATAGTATATAATATATACTATTCTATATAATAGTGTATAAATATATATATATATATATATATATATATATATATATAATAGTATATAATATATACTATTCTATATATTAGTGTATAAATATATATATACATATATATATATATATATATATATTATTTATATACTATTATATATAATATATGAACACATCATATATAATATATGTATGTATGTATGACTGTATATATATATAATAGTATATAATATATACTATTATTTATATAATAGTATATAAATAATATATATATATGACTTATATATATATATATATATATATACCTCGCGACCCCAAAAAGGGACAAGCGGTAGAAAATGGATGGATGGATATATATGCATGTATGTACAGGTATGTGTATATATATATATATATATATATATATATATATATATATATATATATATATATATATATATATATATTAATCAACATAGATAGAACTAAATATAATTTAGAGATTTAAGCATTGAATTAAAAACATTTTTACAAATAATATCTGACCTATTTTTTTTACATTTTTATGACTGAGACCCTGCCGGGTCCCTAAGATCAAACTTAAGGGAAGCCCTAAAATGTATTAAAGGACAGTGTTTTAGTTTCCTATCATTAAACACATTGTCACTGTTCAAACTGTGTGTGATGTTACAGTGGCCAAAAATATGAACTATGCTTGATAAAACAAAACCTCGACCTTGTTTTAATGAATACTTAGGCCTACTACGCTACTGTATTTCAACGCTGGTCATTATGGTGGTACCAGGAGAGTCAGGTTTATTTCTGAGGTGGTACTTGGTGAAAGACGTTTTGACTACCACTGCGCTAAAGACAAACAACCACATGATCAAACTGATATCCCTCAGAGCAGAGGCGGTAGGCTACATATTTAAGATGTGTAGCAAAGCCTGTTCGTCTTTCTTTCCGTTTTTAACCAAGCTCTTTTTTTGGGTGAGTTTTGGTAGGGTTGGGTCATAGGATCTATCATGTACGCTAAAAAGAAAAGAACAAAGCTTGCTCAGAGGTATTTTGTGCAGCGTGCCACGCCCTCCTGGCTCCGCCCGGGAAAGTCCTCCGTCGACTTTTTGCGGTCGTCGCTCTGACGAAAGACAAAACCTTTTGAAGTGAGTCATGTTGCTGTCACCTAAATGTGCCCATTGTGATCCGCAGACCTTTGGAGAAAAGCTGCTGGGGATGTTCTCCTGGATGATGCCCATCTCCGTAGCTCTGTCCACCTTTGGCGGAATCAACGGATACCTGTTCACCTCGTCCAGGTGAGACCATGTCAGGTCCAAACATTGATGACATCTATTAAACAAGACAAGAGGCAAAGAATTAAACAGAGACAGAATTCAATTTGGACTCAATTGAGGAGAAACGTGTCGACCTGTAACCTCTTACAGTGTCACCCACGCTCTGGCGAAAGATTGTACGAAACTCCTCCCTCTTTATTTTACTTTCTCCGACCACGTGACCACAGCTGCTTCCAAAGGACAAAGGTTGCCAACAGTTCACAGAAAAGGTCGTAAACAAGTTCAAAAAGAGGTTCGCAAAACAGTTCAAAAAGACGTTTGTAAAACAGTTGAAAAAGAAAGTTCAAAAAGAGGTAATCTGGAAATTGGGCAGATCCCGCCTTCTCTCCGCTTTGAAGTCCTTGGGTTAGAACAATATCTTTCTGTTGATTACCATACATGAAAGAAAACAGAACACCTTCATTTCGCTTCCCCCCTACACAGTGGAGTTTTACCAGCCTTACTCTTGGTAGCCTTCCCGGTAAGGTCTATTCAGGTGTACTGGAGAGGAGGCTACGCCGGATAGTCGAACCTCGGATTCAGGAGGAACAGTGTGGTTTTCGTCCTGGTCGTGGAACTGTGGACCAGCTCTATACTCTCGGCAGGGTCCTTGAGGGTGCATGGGAGTTTGCTCAACCAGTCTACATGTGCTTTGTGGACTTGGAGAAGGCATTCGACCGTGTAGTCCTGTGGGGAGTGCTCAGAGAGTATGGGGTAACGGACTGTCTTATTGTGGCGGTCCGCTCCCTGTATGATCAGTGTCAGAGCTTGGTCCGCATTGCCGGAAGTAAGTCGGACACGTTTCCAGTGAGGGTTGGACTCCGCCAAGGCTGCCCTTTGTCACCGATTCTGTTCATAACCTTTATGGACAGAATTTCTAGGCGCAGTCAAGGCGTTGAGGGGATCTGGTTTGGTGGCTGCAGGATTAGGTCTCTGCTTTTTGCAGATGATGTGGTCCTGATGGCTTCATCTGGCCAAGATCTTCAGCTCTCACTGGATCGGTTCACAGCCGAGTGTGAAGCGACTGGGATGGGAATCAGCACCTCCAAATCCGAGTCCATGGTTCTCGCCCGGAAAAGGGTGGAGTGCCATCTACGGGTTGGGGAGGAGATCTTGCCCCAAGTGGAGGAGTTCAAGTACCTCGGAGTCTTGTTCACGAGTGAGGGAAGAGTGGATGGTGAGATCGACAGGCGGATCGGTGCGGCGTCTTCAGTAATGCGGACGCTGTATCGATCCGTTGTGGTGAAGAAGGAGCTGAGCCAGAAGGCAAAGCTCTCGATTTACTGGTCGATCTACGTTCCCATCCTCACCTATGGTCATGAGCTTTGGGTCATGACCGAAAGGACAAGATCACGGGTACAAGCGGCCGAAATGAGTTTCCTCCGCCGGGTGGCGGGGCTCTCCCTTAGAGATAGGGTGAGAAGCTCTGTCATCCGGGGGGAGCTCAAAGTAAAGCCGCTGCTCCTCCACATCGAGAGGAGCCAGATGAGGTGGTTCGGGCATCTGGTCAGGATGCCACCCGAACGCCTCCCTCGGGAGGTGTTTCGGGCACGTCCGACCGGTAGGAGGCCACGGGGAAGACCCAGGACACGTTGGGAAGACTATGTCTCCCGGCTGGCCTGGGAACGCCTCGGGATCCGGGATCCCCCGGGAGGAGCTGGACGAAGTGGCTGGGGAGAGAGAAGTCTGGGCTTCCCTGCTTAAGCTGCTGCCCCCGCGACCCGACCTCGGATAAGCGGAAGAAGATGGATGGATGGATGGACTCTTGGTAGGTTCCAAAGACAGCTTTTGCTTCTCACCGGGCACTCAAATGTAAAAGACGTTCGTAAAACATTTGAAAAAGGAGGTTCAAAAAGAGGTCGTCTGGAAATTGGGCAGATCCTGCCTTCTCTCCGCTTTGAAGTCCTTGGGTTAGAACAATATCTTTCTGTTGATTACCATACATGAAAGAAAACAGAACACCTTCATTTTGCTTCCCCCCTACGCAGTGGAGTTTTACCAGCCTTACTCTTGGTAGGTTCCAAAGACAGCTTTTGCTTCTCACCGGGCACTCAAATGTAAAAGACGTTCGTAAAACAGTTGAAAAAGGAGGTTCAAAAAGAGGTCGTCTGGAAATTGGGCAGATCCTGCCTTCTCTCCGCTTTGAAGTCCTTGGGTTAGAACAATATATTTCTGTTGATTACCATACATGAAAGAAAACAGAACACCTTCATTTTGCTTACCCCCTACGCAGTGGAGTTTTACAAGCCTTACTCTTGGTAGGTTCCAAAGACAGCTTTTGCTTCTCACCGGGCACTCAAATGTAAAAGACGTTCGTAAAACAGTTGAAAAAGGAGGTTCAAAAAGAGGTAATCTGGAAATGGGGCAGATCCAGTCTTCTCTCCGCTTTGAAGTCCTTGGGTTAGAACAATATCTTTCTGTTGATTACCATACATGAAAGAAAACAGAACACCTTCATTTTGCTTCCCCCCTACGCAGTGGAGTTTTACCAGCCTTACTCTTGGTAGGTTCCAAAGACAGTTTTTGCTTCTCACCGGGCACTCAAATGTAAAAGACGTTCGTAAAACAGTTGAAAAAGGAGGTTCAAAAAGAGGTCGTCTGGAAATTGGGCAGATCCCGCCTTCTCTCCGCTTTGAAGTCCTTGGGTTAGAACAATATCTTTCTGTTGATTACCATACATGAAAGAAAACAGAACACCTTCATTTTGCTTACCCCCTAGACAGTGGAGTTTTACGAGCCTTCTTCTTTGTAGGTTCTAAAGACAGCTTTTGCTTCTCACCGGGCACTCAAATGTAAAAGATGTTGGTAAAACAGTTGAAAAAGGAGGTTCAAAAAGAGGTCGTCTGGAAATTGGGCAGATCCAGTCTTCTCTCCGCTTTGAAGTCCTTGGGTTAGAACAATATCTTTCTGTTGATTACCATACATGAAAGAAAACAGAACACCTTCATTTTGCTTCCCCCCTACACAGTGGAGTTTTACGAGCCTTACTCTTGGTAGGTTCCAAGAACATCTTTTGCTTCTCACCGGGCACTCAAATGTAAAAGACGTTCGTAAAACAGTTGAAAAAGGAGGTTCAAAAAGAGGTAATCTGGAAACTGGGCAGATCTTGTCTTCTCTCCGCTTTTAAGTCCTTGGGTTAGAACAATATCTTTCTGTTGATTACCATACATAAAAGAAAACAGAACACCTTCATTTTGCTTGCCCCCTAGACAGTGGAGTTTTACGAGCCTTCTTCTTCGTAGGTTCCAAAGACAGCCTTTGCTTCTCACCGGGCACACAAATGTAAAAGACGTTCGTAAAACAGTTGAAAAAGGAGGTTCAAAAAGAGGTAATCTGGAAATTGGGCAGATCTTGTCTTCTCTCCGCTTTGAAGTCCTTGGGTTAGAACAATATCTTTCTGTTGATTACCATACATGAAAGAAAACCGAACACCTTCATTTTACTTCCCCCCTACACAGTGGAGTTTTACAAGCCTTACTCTTGGTAGGTTCCAAAGACAGCTTTTGCTTCTCACCGGGCACTCAAATGTAAAAGACGTTCGTAAAACAGTTGAAAAAGGAGGTTCAAAAAGAGGTCGTCTGGAAATTGGGCAGATCCAGTCTTCTCTCCGCTTTGAAGTCCTTGGGTTAGAACAATATCTTTCTGTTGATTACCATACATGAAAGAAAACAGAACACCTTCATTTTGCTTCCCCCCTACACAGTGGAGTTTTACCAGTCTTACTCTTGGTAGGTTCCAAAGACAGCTTTTGCTTCTCACCGGGCACTCAAATGTAAAAGACGTTCGTTAAAACAGTTGAAAAAAGAGGTTCAAAAAGAGGTCGTCTGGAAATTGGGCAGATCCCGCCTTCTCTCCGCTTTGAAGTCCTTGGGTTAGAACAATATCTTTCTGTTGATTACCAAACATGAAAGAAAACAGAACACCTTCATTTTGCTTACCCCCTAGACAGTGGAGTTTTACGAGCCTTCTTCTTGGTTGGTTCCAAAGACAGCTTTTGCTTCTCACCGGGCACTCAAATGTAAAAGACGTTCGTAAAACAGTTGAAAAAGGAGGTTCAAAAAGAGGTCGTCTGGAAATTGGGCAGATCCTGCCTTCTCTCTGCTTTGAAGTCCTTGGGTTAGAACAATATATTTCTGTTGATTACCATACATGAAAGAAAACCGAACACCTTCATTTTGCTTCCCCCCCTACACAGTGGAGTTTTACTAGCCTTACTCTTGGTAGGTTCCAAAGACAGCTTTTGCTTCTCACCGGGCACTCAAATGTAAAAGACGTTCGTAAAACAGTTGAAAAAGGAGGTTCAAAAAGAGGTAATCTGGAAATAGGGCAGATCTTGTCTTCTCTCCGCTTTGAAGTCCTTGGGTTAGAACAATATCTTTCTGTTGATTACCATACATGAAAGAAAATCGAACGCCTTCATTTTGCTTCCCCCCTACACAGTGGAATTTTACGAGCCTTCTTCTTGGTTGGTTCCAAAGACAGCTTTTGCTTCTCACCGGGCACTCAAATGTAAAAGACGTTCGTAAAACAGTTGAAAAAGGAGGTTCAAAAAGAGGTCGTCTGGAAATTGGGCAGATCCCGCCTTCTCTCCGATTTGAAGTCCTTGGGTTAGAAGAATATCTTTCTGTTGATTACCATACATGAAAGAAGACAGAACACCTTCATTTTGCTTCCCCCCTACGCAGTGGAGTTTTACCAGCCTTACTCTTGGTAGGTTCCAAAGACAGCTTTTGCTTCTCACCGGGCACTCAAATGTAAAAGACGTTCGTAAAACAGTTGAAAAAGGAGGTTCAAAAAGAGGTCGTCTGGAAATTGGGCAGATCCAGTCTTCTCTCCGCTTTGAAGTCCTTGGGTTAGAACAATATCTTTCTGTTGATTACCATACATGAAAGAAAACAGAACACCTTAATTTCGCTTCCCCACTACGCAGTGGAGTTTTACCAGCCTTACTCTTGGTAGGTTCCAAAGACAGCTTTTGCTTCTCACCGGGCACTCAAATGTAAAAGACGTTCGTAAAACAGTTGAAAAAGGAGGTTCAAAAAGAGGTCATCTGGAAATTGGGCAGATCCAGTCTTCTCTCCGCTTTGAAGTCCTTGGGTTAGAACAATATCTTTCTGTTGATTACCATACCTTACACACGAACAATTGTTGCGGGTCTGTGTGTGTGTGCATAGGTTGTGTTTCTCGGGGGCCCGAGAAGGTCACCTGCCTTACCTGCTGGCTATGATCCACCTGAAGAACTGCACGCCCATCCCCGCCCTGCTGGTCTGCGTGAGTACCAGCGCCTGTCAATGGGCCGCAACATTAGGTACCCCTGCAGGCGTGTTTTCACGTGACGGATGACTCCAACCCCGCAGTGCTTTGCCACCATCCTCATCTTGTGCATCGGGGAGACGCACAACCTGATCAACTACGTCTCCTTCATCAACTACCTGTCCTACGGCGTCACCATCGCCGGCCTCCTCTTCCTCCGCAAGAAGAGACCCAGCCTGGCGCGACCCATCAAGGTACTCGTCGACTATTTGTTTCATTCAAATGCTACATTTTCATTCCTGCTCTTTTTCACTGATTGTAAAATATATTTGTGCTGTCAAA
>NC_084553.2:1035000-1050000 GCF_033978685.3 Nerophis lumbriciformis
GCCAGTCCTCACCACTGTAGATTACAATAGGTATGTGGCGCCATCTGGTGGCCCCAAATGTTATTTAATGACAAGACTGAAGATGTGCAGCTAAACCTTCAGAGAGTGTGGCCCACATGGAGCACTTCACAATCTCTGGATCAAAAACTGATCACAGAGTGGTTGAGGTTTGAACAATTCACAATCTCTGGAATAAACCTGATCAGAGAGTGGTCGAGGTTTGAACAATTCACAATCTCTCGAACAAACCTGATCAAAGAATGACTGAGATTTGAACAATTCACAATCTCTGGAACAAACCTGATCGCATAGTGGTTGAGGATTGGACAATTCACAATCTCTCGAACAAACCTGATCAAAGAATGACTGAGGTTTGAACAATTCACAACCTCTGAAACAAACCTGATCACAGAGTGGTCAAGGTTTGAACAATTCACAATCTCTGGAACAAACCTGATAGCATAGTGGTTGAGGTTTGAACAATTCACAATCTCTCGAACAAACCTGATCAAAGAATGACTGAGGTTTGAACAATTCACAATCTCTGGAATGAACCTGATCGCCGAGTGGTTGAGGTATGAACAATTCACAATCTCTGGAACAAACCTGATCGCATAGTGGTTGAGGTTTGAACAATCCACAATCTCTCGAACAAACCTGATCAAAGAATGACTGAGATTTGAACAATTTACAATCTTTGGAACAAACCTGATCACAGAGTGGTCGAGGTTTGAACAATTCACAATCTCTGGAACAAACCTGATTGCCGAGTGGTTGAGGTTTGAACAATTCACAATCTCTCAAATAAACCTGATCAAAGAATGACTGAGGTTTGAAAAATTCACAGTCTCTGGAACAAACCTGATAGCATAGTGATTGAGGTTTGAACAGTTCACAATCTCTTGAACAAACCTGATCAAAGAATGACTGAGGTTTGAACAATTCACAATCTCTGGAACAAACCTGATCGCCGAGTGGTTGAGGTATGAGCAATTCACAATCTCTCGAACAAACCTGATCAAAGAATGACTGAGATTTGAACAATTCACAACCTCTGAAACAAACCTGATCACAGAGTGGTCGAGGTTTGAACAATTCACAATCTCTGGAACAAACCTGATCGCATAGTGGTTGAGGTTTGAACAATCCACAATCTCTCGAACAAACCTGATCAAAGAATGACTGAGATTTGAACAATTCACAATCTCTGAAACAAACCTGATCAGAGAGTGGTTGAGGATTGGACAATTCACAATCTCTGGAACAAACCTGATCACAGAGTGGTCAAGGTTTGGACAATTCACAATCTCTGGAACAAACCTGATCGCATAGTGATTGAGGTTTGAACAATCCACAATCTCTGGAACAAACCTGATCACAGAGTGGTCAAGGTTTGGACATTTCACAATCTCTGGAACAAACCTGATCGCATAGTGGTTGAGGTTTGAACAATCCACAATCTCTCGAACAAACCTGATCAAAGAATGACTGAGATTTGAACAATTTACAACCTCTGAAACAAACCTGATCACAGAGTGGTCGAGGTTTGAACAATTCACAATCTCTGGAACAAACCTGATCGCATAGTGGTTGAGGTTTGAACAATCCACAATCTCTCAAATAAACCTGATCAAAGAATGACTGAGATTTGAACAATTCACAATCTCTGGAACAAACCTGATCACAGAGTGGTCAAGGTTTGGACAATTCACAATCTCTGGAACAAACCTGATCAAAGAATGACTGAGATTTGAACAATTCACAACCTCTGAAACAAACCTGATCACAGAGTGGTCGAGGTTTGAACAATTCACAATCTCTGGAACAAACCTGATCGCCGAGTGGTTGAGGTATGAGCAATTCACAATCTCTGGAACAAACCTGATCAAAGAATGACTGAGATTTGAACAATTCACAATCTCTCAAACAAACCTGATCACAGAGTGGTCAAGGTTTGGACAATTCACAATCTCTGGAACAAACCTGATCAAAGACTGGTTGAGGTTTGAGTTGATCCACTGACCAAGGTGTATTCTCCCTGCAGGTGAACCTGCTGATCCCGATCAGCTACATGGTGTTCTGGGCCGTGCTGCTGTGCTTCAGTCTGTACTCCGAACCCGTAGTCTGCGGTCTGGGGATGGTCATCGTGCTGACCGGCGTACCCGTCTACTTTGTGGGCGTTTGGTGGAAGAACAAACCCAAGTGGATCTTCAGGCTGACAGGTGACTGCTTCTACCTTGTTGACAATCTTTGTTTTTCGGCCGGTGTTCTAACTCTGATGTGGTGTGCCAGAGAAAATCACCTACGTGGGCCAGAAGGCGTGCTACGTCATGTTCCCTCAGGAGGACCCCGCAGAGGCCGAGCCCCTCACCTCCTCCAAAGCCACGGACTGAGCAGGACAAAGTTTCCAGTTGAAATATGCTATTAATGATCTACATCACACTTCAACACATCAACACACGGACAATGCTGTCGTATCTCCAAGACGTCGCCTTTCCGAGCCATCACTCCCAATTTGATCCGACTTGAAGTCCTGACCTCGGGTCCCAGAGCCAAGTCCTTACAGGATCAGCTATGCACTCCGGAGGACTACGATCACAAGCGTCTTGATTCGACCTTTTTTTTTATGCATTTGGGACTTTGGTACACACTAAAACTCTTTTTTTTTGGAAAACCTGAGCCAGGGTGAAGACTTGAAAATGTTGTCCAGCATGCGGTCTACAGGTCCACCCTCACATAGCTTGTGCCTTTTTCCTTCAAAATGACTTTCTCCAGGTTTCCTATTGGCCGATGTCGCCTCACATGGTCACAGCGCCACCTGTGGCCAATCCGTTTATTACGTGGACTGGAATTTTTTTTAAACCTGAGTCCGCCTGGCTCAGGTGCGGTTTTTCGCACCGTCAGGTCGACTACGGACTTTAATGCGAGTGTGCCTTAATATGAGACGTGGGTCATATTGTGAATTAGTTTTTTTTGCCTCATTCTTGTGAGAATCCTGCGGGTAACTTGGTTAATGTATGCAGGACTAGCTGCAGTGTGCTCAAACAACCACCAGGTAGCATCTGTGAGCAGATAATACCGTACGTCTTCACATAAAATCGTGAATAACAAATAATCATATTGATAATAATAAGTATGGATTTTACGCTAAATATATTTAGCCTTTTTGATGACATATTTGTATTCATGCGAGGGGAACAAAACAAATATTAGCATGTTGCTACGCATGCTTGTTACTGTCACACTCCAATACCGTTACGACGTTTACGCCAGTCCAGGGGTGTCCAAGGCGCGGCCCGAAACTCATTTTTTAACGGTTAGCATTCTAATGATAGCACGCTAGCTGTTTTTGCTCATTTTGAAGGGTCAAAAATATTTTTACTCGACAAAAAGATACATGTCAATGCTAATGTTGGTAACGGTTAGCATTCTAATGATAGCACACTAGCTGTTTTTGCTAATTTTAAGGTCAAAAATATTGTTACTCGACAAAAAGATACATGTCAATGCTAATGTTGGTAACGGTTAGCATTCTCATGATAGCACACTAGCTGTTTTTGCAAATTTTAAGGTCAAAAATATTGTTACTCGACAAAAATATACCTGTTAATGCTAATGTTGGTAACGGTTAGCATTCTCATGATAGCACACTAGCTGTTTTTGCAAATTTTAAGGTCAAAAATATTGTTACTCGACAAAAAGATACCTGCTAATGCTTATGTTAGTAACGGTTAGCATTGTCATGATAGCACGCTAGCTGTTTTTGCTAATTTTGAAGGGTCAAAAATATTGTTACTCGACAAAAAGATAACTGTTAATGCTACTGTTGGTAACGGTTAGCATTGTCATGATAGCACGCTAGCTGTTTTTGCTCATTTTGAAGGGTCAAAAATATTGTTACTCGACAAAATGCTACTGTTGGTAACGGTTAGCATTCTCATGATAGCACGCTAGCTGTTTTTGCTCATTTTGAAGGTCAAAAATATTGTTACTCGACAAAAAGATAGCTGTCAATGCTAATGTTGGTAACGGTTAGCATTGTCATGATAGCACGCTAGATGTTTTTGCTCATTTTGAAGGGTCAAAAATATTTTTACTGGACAAAAAGATAGCTGTTAATGCTACTGTTGGTAACGGTTAGCATTCTAATGATAGCACACTAGCTGTTTTTGCTAATTTTAAGGTCAAAAATATTGTTACTCGACAAAAATATACCTGCTAATGCTTATGTTGGTAACGGTTAGCATTCTCATGATAGCACGCTAGCTGTTTTTGCTAATTTTGAAGGGTCAAAAATATTGTTACTCGACAAAATGCTACTGTTGGTAACGGTTAGCATTCTCATGATAGCACGCTAGCTGTTTTTGCTCATTTTGAAGGTCAAAAATATTGTTACTCGACAAAAAGATACCTGTCAATGCTAATGTTGGTAACGGTTAGCATTGTCATGATAGCACGCTAGATGTTTTTGCTCATTTTGAAGGGTCAAAAATATTTTTACTGGACAAAAAGATAGCTGTTAATGCTAATGTTGGTAACGATTAGCATTCTCATGATAGCATGCTAGCTGTTTTTGCTAATTTTGAAGGGTCAAAAATATTGTTACTCAACAAAATGCTACTGTTGGTAACGGTTAGCATTCTAATGATAGCACACTAGCTGTTTTTGCTAATTTTAAGGTCAAAAATATTGTTACTTGACAAAAAGATAGCTATTAATGCTACTGTTGGTAACGGTTAGCATTCTCATGATAGCACGCTAGCTGTTTTTGCTCATTTTGAAGGGTCAAAAATATTGTTACTCGACAAAAAGATACCTGTTAATGCTACTGTTGGTAACGGTTAGCATTCTCATGATAGCACGCTAGCTGTTTTTGCTCATTTTGAAGGTCAAAAATATTGTTACTCGACAAAAAGATACCTGTTAATGCTAATGTTGGTAACGGTTAGCATTGTCATGATAGCACGCTAGATGTTTTTCCTCATTTTGAAGGGTCAAAAATATTTTTACTGGACTAAAAGATACCTGTTAATGCTAATGTTGGTAACGGTTAGCATTCTCATGATAGCACGCTAGCTGTTTTTGCTAATTTTGAAGGGTCAAAAATATTGTTACTCGACAAAAAGATACCTGTCAATGCTAATGTTGGTAACGGTTAGCATTGTCATGATAGCACGCTAGCTGTTTTTGCTCATTTTGAAGGGTCAAAAATATTGTTACTCGACAAAAATATACCTGTTAATGCTACTGTTGGTAACGGTTAGCATTCTCATGATAGCACGCTAGCTGTTATTGCTAATTGTGAAGGGTCAAAAATATTTTTACTCGACAAAAAGATACATGTTAATGCTAATGTTGGTAACGGTTAGCATTCTCATGATAGCACACTAGCTGTTTTTGCTAATTTTAAGGTCAAAAATATTGTTACTCGACAAAAAGATACCTGCTAATGCTTATGTTGGTAACGGTTAGCATTGTCATGATAGCACGCTAGCTGTTTTTGCTCATTTTGAAGGGTCAAAAATATTGTTACTCGACAAAATGCTACTGTTGGTAACGGTTAGCATTGTCATGATAGCACACTAGATGTTTTTGCTCATTTTGAAGGGTCAAAAATATTTTTACTGGACAAAAAGATACATGTCAATGCTAATGTTGGTAACGGTTAGCATTCTCATGATAGCACGCTAGCTGTTTTTGCTCATTTTGAAGGGTCAAAAATATTTTTACTCGACAAAAAGATACATGTCAATGCTAATGTTGGTAACGGTTAGCATTCTCATGATAGCACGCTAGCTGTTTTTGCTCATTTTGAAGGTCAAAAATATTGTTACTCGACAAAAAGATACCTGTCAATGCTAATGTTGGTAACGGTTAGCATTGTCATGATAGCACGCTAGATGTTTTTGCTAATTTTGAAGGGTCAAAAATATTGTTGCTCGACAAAAAGATACCTGTTAATGCTACTGTTGGTAACGGTTAGCATTCTAATGATAGCACGCTAGCTGTTTTTGCAAATTTTGAAGGGTCAAAAATATTGTTACTCGACAAAATGCTACTGTTGGTAATGGTTAGCATTGTCATGATAGCATGCTAGCTGTTTTTGCTAATTTTGAAGGGTCAAAAATATTGTTACTCGACAAAAAGATACCTGTTAATGCTACTGTTGGTAACGGTTAGCATTGTCATGATAGCACGCTAGCTGTTATTGCTCATTTTGAAGGGTCAAAAATATTTTTACTCGACAAAAAGATACCTGTTAATGCTAATGTTGGTAACAGTTAGCATTGTCATGATAGCACACTAGCTGTTTTTGCAAATTTTAAGGTCAAAAATATTGTTACTCGACAAAAAAATACCTGTCAATGCTAATGTTGGTAACGGTTAGCATTGTCATGATAGCACGCTAGCTGTTTTTGCTCATTTTGAAGGGTCAAAAATATTGTTACTCGACAAAATGCTACTGTTGGTAACGGTTAGCATTCTCATGATAGCACGCTAGCTGTTTTTGCTCATTTTGAAGGGTCAAAAATATTGTTACTCGACAAAAATATACCTGTTAATGCTAATGTTGGTAACGGTTAGCATTGTCATGATAGCACGCTAGCTGTTTTTGCTCATTTTGAAGGGTCAAAAATATTGTTGCTCGACAAAAAGATAGCTGTTAATGCTAATGTTGGTAACGGTTAGCATTCTCATGATAGCACGCTAGCTGTTTTTGCTAATTTGGAAGGGTCAAAAATATTGTTACTCGACAAAAAAATACCTGTTAATGCTACTGTTGGTAACGGTTAGCATTCTCATGATAGCACGCTAGCTGTTTTTGCTCATTTTGAATGTCAAAAATATTGTTACTCCACAAAAATATACCTGCTAATGCTAATGTTGGTAACAGTTAGCATTGTCATGATAGCACGCTAGCTGTTTTTGCTAATTTTGAAGGGTCAAAAATATTGTTACTCGACAAAAAGATACCTGTTAATGCTACTGTTGGTAACGTTAGCATTGTCATGATAGCACGCTAGCTGTTTTTGCTCATTTTGAAGGGTCAAAAATATTTTTACTGGACAAAAAGATACCTGTTAATGCTAATGTTGGTAACGGTTAGCATTGTCATGATAGCACACTAGCTGTTTTTGCTAATTTTAAGGTCAAAAATATTGTTACTCGACAAAAAGATACCTGCTAATGCTTATGTTAGTAACGGTTAGCATTGTCATGATAGCACGCTAGCTGTTTTTGCTCATTTTGAATGTCAAAAATATTGTTACTCCACAAAAATATACCTGCTAATGCTAATGTTGGTAACAGTTAGCATTATCATGATAGCACGCTAGCTGTTTTTGCTAATTTTGAAGGGTCAAAAATATTGTTACTCGACAAAAAGATAGCTGTTAATGCTACTGTTGGTAACGGTTAGCATTTTCATGATAGCACGCTAGCTGTTTTTGCTCATTTTGAAGGGTCAAAAATATTGTTACTCGACAAAATGCTACTGTTGGTAACGGTTAGCATTGTCATGATAGCACGCTAGCTGTTTTTGCTAATTTTGAAGGGTCAAAAATATTGTTACTCGACAAAAAGATACCTGTTAATGCTACTGTTGGTAACGTTAGCATTGTCATGATAGCACGCTAGCTGTTTTTGCTCATTTTGAAGGGTCAAAAATATTTTTACTGGACAAAAAGATACCTGTTAATGCTAATGTTGGTAACGGTTAGCATTGTCATGATAGCACGCTAGCTGTTTTTGCTCATTTTAAGGTCAAAAATATTGTTACTCGACAAAAAGATACCTGTTAATGCTACTGTTGGTAACGGTTAGCATTCTAATGATAGCACGCTAGCTGTTTTTGCTCATTTTGAAGGGTCAAAAATATTGTTACTCGACAAAAAGATACCTGTTAATGCTACTGTTGGTAACGGTTAGCATTCTCATGATAGCACGCTAGCTGTTTTTGCTCATTTTGAAGGGTCAAAAATATTGTTACTCGACAAAATGCTAATGTTGGTAACGGTTAGCATTCTCATGATAGCACACTAGCTGTTTTTGCTAATTTTAAGGTCAAAAATATTGTTACTTGACAAAAAGATACCTGCTAATGCTACTGTTGGTAACAGTTAGCATTGTCATGATAGCACGCTAGATGTTTTTGCTCATTTTGAAGGGTCAAAAATATTTTTACTGGACAAAAAGATACCTGTTAATGCTAATGTTGGTAACGGTTAGCATTGTCATGATAGCACGCTAGCTGTTTATGCTAATTTTGAAGGGTCAAAAATATTGTTACTCGACAAAATGCTACTGTTGGTAACGGTTAGCATTGTCATGATAGCACGCTAGCTGTTTTTGCTCATTTTGAAGGGTCAAAAATATTGTTACTCGACAAAAAGATACCTGCCAATGCTAATGTTGGTAACGGTTAGCATTATCATGATAGCACGCTAGCTGTTTTTGCTAATTTTGAAGGGTCAAAAATATTGTTACTCGACAAAAAGATACCTGTTAATGCTACTGTTGGTAACGGTTAGCATTGTCATGATAGCACGCTAGCTGTTTTTGCTCATTTTGAAGGGTCAAAAATATTGTTACTCGACAAAAAGATAGCTGTTAATGCTACTGTTGGTAACGGTTAGCATTCTCATGATAGCACGCTAGCTGTTTTTGCTCATTTTGAAGGGTCAAAAATATTGTTACTCGACAAAAAGATACCTGTTAATGCTAATGTTGGTAACGGTTAGCATTCTCATGATAGCACGCTAGCTGTTTTTGCTCATTTTGAAGGGTCAAAAATATTGTTACTCGACAAAAAAATACCTGCTAATGCTACTGTTGGTAACGGTAAGCATTGTCATGATAGCACGCTAGGTGTTTTTGCTCATTTTGAAGGGTCAAAAATATTTTTACTGGACAAAAAGATACCTGTTAATGCTACTGTTGGTAACGGTTAGCATTGTCATGATAGCACGCTAGCTGTTTTTGCTCATTTTGAAGGTCAAAAATATTGTTACTCGACAAAAAGATAGCTGTCAATGCTAATGTTGGTAACGGTTAGCATTGTCATGATAGCACGCTAGCTGTTTTTGCTCATTTTGAAGGGTCAAAAATATTGTTACTCGAAAAAAAGATGCCTGTTAATGCTACTGTTGGTAACGGTTAGCATTCTAATGATAGCACGCTAGCTGTTTTTGCTCATTTTAAGGTCAAAAATATTGTTACTCGACAAAAAGATACCTGTTAATGCTACTGTTGGTAACGGTTAGCATTGTCATAATAGCACGCTAGCTGTTTATGCTAATTTTGAAGGGTCAAAAATATTTTTACTCGACAAAAAGATACATGTCAATGCTACTGTTGGTAACGGTTAGCATTGTCATGATAGCACGCTAGCTGTTTTTGCTCATTTTGAAGGGTCAAAAATATTTTTACTGGACAAAAAGATACCTGTTAATGCTAATGTTGGTAACGGTTAGCATTGTCATGATAGCACGCTAGCTGTTTTTGCTAATTTTGAAGGGTCAAAAATATTTTTACTGGACAAAAAGATACCTGTTAATGCTACTGTTGGTAACGGTTAGCATTCTCATGATAGCACGCTAGCTGTTTTTGCTCATTTTGAAGGTCAAAAATATTGTTACTCGACAAAAAGATACCTGTTAATGCTAATGTTGGTAACGGTTAGCATTCTCATGATAGCACGCTAGCTGTTTTTGCTAATTTTGAAGGGTCAAAAATATTTTTACTGGACAAAAAGATACCTGTCAATGCTAATGTTGGTAACGGTTAGCATTCTCATGATAGCACGCTAGCTGTTATTGCTAATTTTGAAGGGTCAAAAATATTTTTACTGGACAAAAAGATACCTGTTAATGCTAATGTTGGTAACGGTTAGCATTCTCATGATAGCACGCTAGCTGTTTTTGCTCATTTTGAAGGGTCAAAAATATTGTTACTCGACAAAAAGATACCTGTTAATGCTACTGTTGGTAACGGTTAGCATTGTCATGATAGCACGCTAGCTGTTTTTGCTAATTTTAAGGTCAAAAATATTGTTACTCGACAAAAATATACCTGCTAATGCTTATGTTGGTAACGGTTAGCATTGTCATGATAGCACGCTAGCTGTTTTTGCTCATTTTGAAAGGTCAAAAATATTGTTACTCGACAAAAAGATAGCTGTTATTGCTAATGTTAGTAACGGTTAGCATTGTAATGATAGCACGCTAGCTGTTTTTGCTCATTTTGAAGGGTCAAAAATATTTTTACTGGACAAAAAGATAGCTGTTAATGCTAATGTTGGTAACGGTTAGCATTGTCATGATATCACGCAAGCTGTTTTTGCTCATTTTGAAGGTCAAAAATATTGTTACTCGACAAAAAGATAGCTGTTAATGCTAATGTTGGTATGCTAGCTAATTTTGATGCATGCTAACATTAGCTGGCTCGGTACACACCTCAGAGTATTCTATTATGGTACTTGACGCATGTTGCAGTTAGCATGTTAGCATGCTATGCTAACTTTTTTTTTTTTTTTTTTTTTTTTTTTAGCTTTTTTAACAGGTATATACGGAGTCCCTAAAGGAACATGGGGGGGAAAAAAATTTAATTTTAATTTTATTTTTTTAGACATGTACCTCGTGCGCACGAGAAACTTTTTCTAAATTTATTAAAAAATTTAAAAAATTATTAATTTTTTTTTTTTTTTTTTTTTTTTTTTTTTAGACATGTATGTCGTGCAAACTAGAAACTATCTCGTGCGCACAGAAACTTTTTATAAAGTTATTAAAAAAATTTTTTAAAATGTATACATTTTTTTATTGGATTTTTTTTAGACATTATCTTGTGCGCACAGAAACTTTTTATAAAGTTATAAAAAAAAAAATTTTTTTTTTTAGACATGTATCTCGTGCGCACAAGAAACTTTTTATGAAGTTATAAAAATTTTTTAAAAAACTATAATTTTTTTATTTATTTTTTTTAGACATGTATGTCGTGCACACGAGAAACTATCTTGTGCGCACAGAAACTTGTTATAAAGTTATAAAAAACATTTTTAAAAATGTATAATTTTTTTTTTATTAGATTTTTTTTAGACATTATCTCGTGCGCACAGAAACTTTTTATAAAGTTATAAAAAAAATAAAAAAAATTTTTTTCTTAGACATGTATCTCGTGCGCACAAGAAACTTTTTATGAAGTTATAAAAAAATTTTAAAAAACTTATTTTTTTTATTTTTTTTTAGACATGTATGTCGTGCGCACAGAAACTTTTTATAAAGTTATAAAAAACATTTTTAAAAATGTATAATTTTTTTTTTATTGGATTTTTTTTAGACATTATCTTGTGCGCACAGAAACTTTTTATAAAGTTATAAAAAAAAAAAAATTTTTTTTTTTAGACATGTATCTCGTGCGCACAAGAAACTTTTTTATGAAGTTATAAAAAAAATTTTTAAAACTATAAATTTTTTTTTTTTTTTTTTTAGACATGTATGTCGTGCACACGAGAAACTATCTCGTGCGCACAGAAACTTTTTATAAAGTTATAAAAAAAAATTAAAAAAATGTATAATTTTTTTTTTATTGGATTTTTTTAGACATTATCTTGTGCGCACAGAAACTTTTTATAAAGTTATAAAAAATTAAAAAAAAATTTTTTTTAGACATGTATCTCGTGCGCACAAGAAACTTTTTATGAAGTTATAAAAAATTTTAAAAAACTATAATTTTTTTTTTTTTTTTTTAGACATGTATGTCGTGCACACGAGAAACTATCTCGTGCGCACAGAAACTTTTTATAAAGTTATAAAAAACATTTTTAAAAATGTATAATTTTTTTTTATTGGATTTTTTTTAGACATTATCTTGTGCGCACAGAAACTTTTTATAAAGTTATAAAAAAAAATTAAAAAACTATAATTTTTTATTTTTTTTTTAGACATGTATCTCGTGCGCACAAGAAACTTTTTATGAAGTTATAAACATTTTTTAAAAAACTATTATTTTTTTTATTTTTTTTTTAGACATGTATCTCTTGCGCACGAGAAACTATCTCGTGCGCACAGAAACTTTTTATAAAGTTATAAAAAACATTTTTAAAAATGTATAATTTTTTTTATTGGATTTTTTTTAGACATTATCTCGTGCGCACAGAAACTTTTTATAAAGTTATAAAAAAAAAAAAAAATTTTTTTAGACATGTATCTCGTGCGCACAAGAAACTTTTTATGAAGTTATAAAAATTTTTTCAAAAACTATAATTTTTTTTTTTTTTTTAGACATGTATGTCGTGCACACGAGAAACTATCTCGTGCGCACAGAAACTTTTTATAAAGTTATAAAAAACATTTTTAAAAATGTATAATTTTTTTTTTATTTGATTTTTTTTAGACATTATCTCGTGCGCACAGAAACTTTTTATAAAGTTATAAAAAAAAAATTTTTTTTTTTAGACATGTATCTCGTGCGCACAAGAAACTTTTTGTGAAGTTATAAAAATTTTTTTAAAAACTATAATTTTTTTTTTTTTTTTTTTAGACATGTATGTCGTGCACACGAGAAACTATCTCGTGCGCACAGAAACTTTTTATAAAGTTATAAAAAACATTTTTTAAAATGTATAATTTTTTTTTATTGGATTTTTTTTAGACAATATCTCGTGCGCACAGAAACTTTTTATAAAGTTATAAAAAACATTTTTAAAAATGTATAATTTTTTTTTATTTGGATTTTTTTTGGACATTATCTCGTGCGCACAGAAACTTTTTATAAAGTTATAAAAAACATTTTTAAAAATGTATAATTTTTTTTTTATTGGATTTTTTTTAGACATCTCGTGCGCACAGAAACTTTTTATAAAGTTATAAAAAAAAAATTTTTTTTTTTAGACATGTATCTCGTGCGCACAAAAAACTTTATGTTATAAAAAACATTTTTAAAAAACTATAATTTTTTTTTTTTTTTTTAGACATTATCTCGTGCGCACAGAAACTTTTTATAAAGTTATAAAAAAAAAATTAAAAAACTTTTTTTTTTAGACATGTATCTCGTGCGCACAAGAAACTTTTTATGAAGTTATAAAAAAAATTTCAAAAACTATAATTTTTTTTTTTTTTTTTTTTAGACATGTATGTCGTGCACACGAGAAACTATCTCGTGCGCACAGAAACTTTTTATAAAGTTATAAAAAACATTTTTAAAAATGTATAATTTTTTTTTTATTGGATTTTTTTTAGACATTATCTCGTGCGCACAGAAACTTTTTATAAAGTTATAAAAAACATTTTTAAAAATGTATAATTTTTTTTTATTGGATTTTTTTTTAGACATTATCTCGTGCGCACAGAAACTTTTTATAAAGTTATAAAAAAAAAATTTTTTTTTTTTTAGACATGTATCTCGTGCGCACAAGAAACTTTACAAAGTTATAAAAAACATTTTTAAAAAACTAATTTATTTTTTTTTTTAGACATCTCGTGCGCACAGAAACTTTTTATAAAGTTATAAAAAAAATTTTTTTCTTTTTTTAGACATGTATCTCGTGCGCACAAGAAACTTTATATGAAGTTATAAAATTTTTTTAAAAAACTATAATTTTTTTTTTTTTTTTTTTAGACATGTATGTCGTGCAAACTAGAAACTATCTCGTGCGCACAGAAAATTTTTATAAAGTTATTTTTAAAAAATTAAAAAATGTATAATTTTTTTTTATTGGATTTTTTTTAGACATCTCGTGCGCACAAGAAACTTTTTATGAAGTTATAAAAAAATTTTTAAAAACTATAATTTTTTTTTTTTTTTTTTTTTTAGACATGTATGTCGTGCAAACTAGAAACTATCTTGTGCGCACAGAAACTTTTTATAAAGTTATTTTTAAAAAATTAAAAAATGTATAATTTTTTTTTATTGGATTTTTTTAGACATTATCTCGTGCGCACAAGAAACTTTTTATGAAGTTATAAAAAAAATTTAAAAAACTATAATTTTTTTTTTTTTTTTTTTTTTAGACATGTATGTCGTGCAAACTAGAAACTATCTCGTGCGCACAGAAACTTTTTATAAAGTTATTTTGAAAAAAATAAAAAAATGTATAATTTTTTTTTATTGGATTTTTTTAGACATTATCTCGTGCGCACAGAAACGTTTTATAAAGTTATAACATAAATTTTAAAAAATGTATAATTTTTTATTTTATCGGATTTTTTTTAGACATTATCTCGTGCGCGCAGAAACTTTTTATAAAGTTATAAAAAAAAAATTTTTTTTTTTTTAGACATGTATCTCGTGCGCACAAGAAACTTTTTATGAAGTTATAAAACATTTTTTTTAAATTATAATTTTTTTTTTTTTTAGACATGTATGTCGTGCACACGAAAAACTATCTCGTGCGCACAGAAACTTTTTATAAAGTTATAAAAAAAAATTAAAAAAATGTATAATTTTTTTTTTATTGGATTTTTTTAGACATTATCTCATGCGCACAGAAACTTTTTTTAAGTTATAAAATAAATTTAAAAAATGTATAATTTTTTATTTTATCGGATTTTTTTTAGACATTATCTCGTGCGCGCAGAAACTTTTTATAAAGTTATAAAAAAAAATTTTTTTTTTTTTTTAGACATGTATCTCGTGCGCACTAGATAGTTTCTCGTGCACACGAGATACATGTCTAAAAAAAAAAAAAGTAACATTTTTTTTAGAACTATATAAAAAGTTTCTCGTGCACACAAGATACATGTCAAAAAAAAAAAAAAATTCCCCCATGTCCCTTTAGGGGCTCCGTAGGTATACAACTCAGTGTCATATATTTGAGTATTTCACAAATGCTAACTGTAAGCATGCTATTGTTAGCATGTCAACATAGCACTGTTAGCATGATAGTTTTTTTTAAGCTCAGTTTGTTGATTCTTGTGTTACTTGACGCGTGCTAACTGTTAGCGTTTCAGTTAAGCATTCACGCAAAATGTGTACCGAAACAACTTTTTCTAGTTCTTTGAAGAA